>NW_028317852.1:324285-486428 GCF_062004578.1 Staurois parvus | reverse complement strand
GGGGTCAGAAGTGAATAATGCAAAGCGAAGGGGTAAGAAGTGAATAATGCAGAGTGCAGGGGTCAGAAGTGAATAATGCAGAGTGCAGGTGTCAGAAGTGAATAATGCTCAGAGTACAGGGGTCAGAAGTGAATAATGCAGAGTACAGGGGTTAGAAGTGAATAATGCAGAGTACAGGGGTCAGAAGTGAATAATGCAGAGTACAGGGGTCAGAAGTGAATAATGCAGAGTACAGGGGTTAGAAGTGAATAATGCACAGTGTACAGGGGTCAGAAGTGAATAATGCAGAGTACAGGGGTCAGAAGTGAATAATGCACAGTGTACAGGGGTCAGAAGTGAATAATGCAGAGTACAGGGGTCAGAAGTGAATAATGCAGAGTACAGGGGTCAGAAGTGAATAATGCACAGTGTACAGGGGTCAGAAGTGAATAATGCAGAGTACAGGGGTCAGAAGTGAATAATGCACAGTGTACAGGGGTCAGAAGTGAATAATGCAGAGTACAGGGGTCAGAAGTGAATAATGCAAAGCGAAGGGGTAAGAAGTGAATAATGCAGAGTACAGGGGTCAGAAGTGAATAATGCAAAGCGAAGGGGTAAGAAGTGAATAATGCAGAGTGCAGGGGCCAGAAGTGAATAATACAGAGCATAGGGATCAGAAGTGAATAATTCACAGAGTACAGGGGTCAATGCAGAGTACAGGGGTTAGAAGTGAATAATACAGAGTGCAGGGATCAGAAGTGAATAATGAAGAGTGCAGGGATCAGAAGTGAATAATGCACAGAGTACAGGGGTCCATGCAGAGTACAGGGGTCAGAAGTGAATAATGCACAGAGTGCAGGGGTCTGAAGTGAATAATGCATAGAGTGCAGGGGTTAGAAGTGCATAATGCACAGAGTACAGGGGTCAGAAGTGCATAATGCAAAGAGTGCAGGGGTTAGAAGTGAATAATGTAGAGTATAGGAGTCAGAAGTGAATAATACATAGAGTGCAGGGGTTAGAAGTGAATAATGCAGAGTGCAGGGATCAGAAGTGAATAATGCACAGAGTCCAGGCATCAGAAGTGAATAAGCCAGAGTATAGGGGTCGGAAGTGAATAATGCAAAGTGCAGGGGTCAGAAGTGAATAATGTAGAGTGTAGGAGTCAGAAATGAATAACGCACAGAGTGTAGGGATCAGAAGTGAATAATGCCCAGAGTGCAGGGGTCAGAAGTGAATAATGCAAAGTTTTTTTAGTAAATATCTTCCAGAGATTGTAAGGCTCAGGTGTGTACATCACCAAGAGTGAAGGGGTCAGGAGTGTGTCATGCACAGAGTGTGGAGTCAGGAGTGGTTATCACACAGGGTCCAGAGGTCAGAAGTGTGTAAGGGGTCAGAGAGTGCAGGAGTCAGAAGCACATAACACACAAACTAGTGTACAGAGTACAGCAAAAAATTACCGCCTCCTCCCAGTACAAGCCCATATCCCCCACAGATTTCCCACAACATCCTCAAATCCTGACCCATGATTTCCTTCTCACAACCCTACACCCCCCTCAGTACAGACCCTCCTGATACACACCCACCTCCCAGCCCAGCTCCTCCGTACAGATCCCCAATTACAGGCCACCTGCTCACTACAGTACCCTCCTCCAATACAGACTCCCCCTCTAGCACAGACCCTTTCCCTCCATACTAGTGCAGACCACTTTCCTACCTTAAACATACCAAATGCAATGCAGACCTCACATTCAGCAGCATAGGAAAGTACTTTGGCTGCATGATGTGACCAGACCCAAGGAGGAGACTCCCACAAATCTGCATTTGAATGAGCTGCAGCACCTCATACATTTATAAATCTCACCACTGCCTTATCTATATGCAAAACCTATGGTAACTCATTCAAATTCAAATCTGGGGGTGATTTGCATATGAATGTGCTATGGGGACACTGAAGCAGGGACCAAGCAAATGTGGAGCAAAGCCTCTGTAGATGGGACTCTGAGACTATGGCGAAAATACAGGCTAGTCCCACACACTGTAGGAGATGTAGGGAGATGTGGTGAAAGAGCTGTCAAATGGGAGTGTTTGCTGCAGTCTGACATTACCGAAACACATAATTTCCAAAGCAGACTGGTTTAAAAAAGTTTATAGTGCATACTTGTCCCTACCCAGAGCACTAAGTGCAATTTCTGTCTGTTGCTTTGCTCCTTTGTTATTTGCTCGAGTCACTTCTGACAAGTATTCCTGACACCAAGAGAAAAAAGGTGACAGAGGAGGGACCTCCAGCAGATTAACAGCCTCAGCTCTGTTCCTGTGAGCTGTGTGGAGGGGCTGTGTCTCTTCCCTCCAATCAGCTCTCAGAGCTCTCCTCACTGAGCTCTGCAGAGTGTAACTTCAGATTTCTGCCCCCTTTTTCTGAACTCTCAGACAAGCCGTATAAATTCTGCACTTTGAATAGATGTAGAGGAAAACTCAGATAAACTGGTACAACTTATGAAGGAGTATTTGTTTCATCTTTGTGCATTACCTGAGGCCAGTCACTTTACTGGGTATATGTAGAGGTTTACCACCACTTTAATTCGAGTGCTCTGTATAATCTCTATATTGTTACTTCTTTCTTTATTACGAACCATTGTATTACGATGTGTTGAAATTGTTCTGTTTACAACCTGGAATTGTAAAAAACTGCTTGCAAAATGGCGTGTCATGTTAAGTGGTACATTTTTAAATAAAGAATTTATTAAACTCCAAAGAAATGTTGGTAGGTGAATTGACTCCTGTCTAAATTTACCCTAGTATGTGCAGGGCCATTGATAAGGGGGTACCACCGGTCCTCCTGTACAGGGCCCAGGCTAGCAGGGGGGGCCCCGGAAGCTGGGTGAATCTGGTGTGGGCAGGGAGGGTGATCAGCAAGGCAGTGGGGGGGGGGGAGATGCAATTACTGGAACAGATCCCCTGTTAGGCTCCCACTCCAGCAGCTGAAAGCTGGCTTCTTCTCTGCATCCCGCTGGCTTTCAGCTTCAGTATTTGCCCTTCACCGCACCCATCACCCTCCTTGTGCACCATACATTTCCCCCTGGTGCCCACACCCCCTTTGTGCTCCCATCCCCAAAGTGCTGCCAGCTTCCCTCCTCCCTTTCCCACTGGCAGCTGCAAGCAAACAAAAGGGTCCTTCAGGATGAAGAGTTGGGGAAGGGTCCAGTAAATATGTCACATTTACCAGCCCCTTCCTTTCCTGAATGAACACAATGAATGATCGGTACCGGCCACTCACTATGTTCATTCATAACTGAAGAATAGCAAACTGTGCTTATTTGGGGGGGTGCGGCCCTGTCAGTTTGCCTGTATGGGGCCTCATGGTTTCTAACAGCAGCCCTGAGTATGTGTATGTATGAATGTGAGTTAGGGACCTTAGATTGTACACCCCTTGAGGGTTAGGGAATATTATTATTATACAGGATTTATATAGTGCCAACAGTTTGCTCAGCACTTTACAATATCACGGGAGACAATATAGCAACAATACAGTTCAATACAAGAGGGAAAGGAGGGCCCTGCTCCTTGGAGCTTACAATCTAGGAATGATGTGAATGTACAATATATATGTAAAGCGCTCCGTAAATTAATGGTGCTATATAAGTACCTGAAATAAATAAATACATTTTGCATACATACATACTGTACATACATACACACTAGTGCAAATACTGTATATAAAAAAATGCACAAAATGGATATTTCTGGGACTTTGAAACAAGGAATCTCAACAAACACTCTGGGCAAGTTTTCTACTTTTGTGGAAGACTTGTTTTTCTTGTCTGGTTTACTATAATTTAAAGAGAAAAAACAGTCATAAAACCTTTTGCTTAGCTGCCATTAACCTCTAAACCCGAAAAAAAAGAAATGCTGATCTAATCACCAAGGTTAGGGAGGTCAAATAGTCATTCATTTGTACATTTTCTATTTTGCCAATTTTGCAGTTTTCTGTAAGTTTCAGAAGACATGACAATTATTTTTCCTATGATAGATATTCATATAAAATTCTATATACTTTGCATTAAAAATCAGAAACTAAAAAGTCTCATTCACACGAGTGTACCTATCTGTAAACCGATATGAAGGGCTGTCTTTGGCCAAACAGATGTCCTGTGCATCCACATACAGGCTGCCCTGTTCATGTCTGTTGGGACTCAGCAGCTGCACAGACACTTCTCCCAATTTGTCAAATGTGTGGGTGCAAGTTCCTGAACTCATACTTTCTGTGTTTAGGGAGATGAACCCTCAAGGCTGTTAAATTGGGACCAGCAACTGTGTTTGTGCAGCCACTGCTTCCCAATAGACATGAATGGTACTGCATGCACACAGATGTACAGAACACCTGTGCATCCTGTGTCGCCCCTGTGCATGGGTGTACCGATAGGTATGCTCATGTGAATAAGGCCTAAGGGCTGGTGGACAAGTGTGCAGAACAGTTTTAATGGATGTAGAATGCGGTGTTTGAATTGTAGATGAGACCTTAGGGAACAGTGCAGCAAAGCAGGCTATTTATCACATGCAAAGGACCTTCTGCAATAAAATAAACGTACCTGCCTGTTCACAGTCTATTTCATAATGTACTCTAAGTTGCGCATGCACTCTCAGCAGGGTGCCCAATGTGATTGAACTGCCCACATGGAAGAAAAATATATTTTAAATATATTTTAAAAAAATTCCTCCCAGATATATTGACATATATATATTTGAAATGCTAAAGTTTTGTCCATATTAAATATATTTCAACATATATAGTGTATGTTGAAATGCATTTTTTATTACAAAATATATGAAAAATATTTAAAAAAATACATTTCAAATATATATATTTCAAATATACTGTATGTCTTTAAACATACAAATCTACATTTTTGGAATGCATGTACAAATATATGTAAAATTATATGTTAAAATAATTTTTTTATATGCTAAAAAAATCTGAGGTATATATTAAAAATATATATATTTTTAAAAATATATATATTTTTAAAATGCATACAGTATATTTGAAATGTTTTTTTAAAAATATTTTTATATGTGTTGTAATAAAAACACCCTATATATATATATATATATATATATATATATATATATATATATATATATACACATTTATTGAAATACATTTTTAAATATATTGAATATGGCCAAAATTGTTGCATTTCAAATATATGTCAATATATTTGGGAAGAATATTTTAAAAATATATTTCAAATATATTTTTCTTCCATATGGATGTGCATGCACATAAAAGGCATCATCATGCACCAGCCAAACAGAACAGCAAAGAAACAGCACCTGGGAGAAACCGGGAAGAAGATAATGGCAGATAATGGCAGGGGCCACTGTGGATGTCAGATAGAAGTACAGGTATCTGCAGCTTTAGTTCTGCTTTAATTTTGCTTCCCCCATGCCAAAAAAAGTTTAAAACTATAATTTCCTTTCTTCTGGCTTCCATACTACAGAGGGGTAAAATCACTTCACAACTTCTTCCAATGAGCTCCTGCTGATTTTCTGAAAAATTGCAGGATTACTCTCTAGGGTAGAGTTTCTCAACCGGAGTTCCATGGAACCCTATGGTTCTGCTGGGGGTTCCTTGAGCTATTTCTGCCTCTCAGATAAGATTCCACTGACACCATTGACCGTTTTATCTATTGATAAGGTGGTAATTCTTCCCAATGACCACAAGTGTAAGGAGCATTCTTCCCACTGACCATCACACTTCTGTATCGTGAGTTGTAGATATAGTCATATTTAGAAGGGCTTCCCTGAGACCAGAAAGTTTTGTCAAGGGTTCCTCTGCATTAAAAAGGTTGAGAAAGATTGATCTAGGGCTAGGTTCACACCTATGCGTTTTGCAGTGCATTTTCAGATTTGCAGAAATGCACTAAAGTTCGTTTAACATGATTTCCTATGGGTCACAGTTCATATTTGTGCATTATTTGGAAAGGGCCAGAGACCTTTTTGCCTGGCTCTGAGGAAGAGGAGATCTCCCTTCGAAACATGTAAGCTATTTGTTAGGGTCTCCCTTCCTTTGGAACTCGCACATGACTCCGGTCTGATTGTCCAATATTGAATAGCACATTATACATCTGTTTTATCCTTCAATAAATTTCTTGTTGCTGAGGTAATGCGCAAGGCTGGTGTGCCTACTTTTGTTCTTTTTTGCCTGCAGCAGATTGAGTTTTTGGTTCCATAGGCTTCAATGGAAACATATGAAAAACGCATCTACACGCATTTTGGGTGCGTTTCTTGCATGGCTACAGACACCTCCCCCTAGGAACATTAACACATCCCATAAAGAAAAACACATTAACAATGCATTAAAAACCATAAAAAATGCCTGTGAAAAATGCAAACTAGGCTACAAAATGCGCCAGTAAAACACACCACAGCGGAAGCCAGGGAAAAGGTAAATATATTTCCTATTTCACTTTTTTCCCTACAGGTTTTTTTTTATTATTTTTGCAGCATTTTGGCATGGGGGAGGGGGAGCACAGTAAGTAAGTACGGGCAGTGTATTTTTGGTGCAAGGTTAACTCTAAATTCATCTCAAACTGGTATCTAAAATGTAGTATTGTACATGTAAAAATAAATGAAATTCATTCCATTTTCTGAATTTAATAACCGGTCATGTCATGCCACCTACATAAGGATATATCTGCAATATGTGTGTGTTGAGACTTTCAGGGATGTGGGGTATGGAGGTGGGGGGTAAACTGCTGCATGTGTAGATGTATGTAAAGATATTTAACCACGTGGCACAGTAGAAGACATACAGTATGTGGTTGCTGAAAAGAAGTCTTGTCTGAGGATAACATGCGTTTCCTATATTTACTACAGGCTGACTTAACAGCTACATCCAACTAATATAATACCACCATTTATGATCAGGGTAAAAGCAGTGATGGGAGCCTTCCGAAGTCACAATACAACTGAAAAAAATGTGCAACCTCTGCATTTATGTGTGTGTCACAGAAGACAAAGCAGAACAAATAGAGGATACAGAACAAAGAGTAACTGATAAAAGCGTACTTCACTATTAACTACAAAGGTTCAGTACAAGTACTGAACAATATACTAATCTGACAATCAACACAGCAAAACAATGAAGTCCTGTGTTGCCTAAACCACTACACTCCCCTTAGCATACAATGAGGGCAATTTAACAAAGCTATTGCATCACTTTTCTGGTGGTATGGTTCCTTTAAAACATTGTGCACCTAAAAATATTACAAAAATAGTGATTTAGTTAAAACAAACCCATATACAGTGTCATTACACCTAAAATCAAATTAAAGTCAATTTACAGTCCAAAGAAAAAATATCTTGCAGGTGATTTCACAATCATTGATATCCCCGAATAAGATTGATAATATACTCCAGAAAATCTTCATATATCTCAAAAACAAAAGATTCTCAACATAGTGTATTATCCAAGATATTATGATATAGTGCCACACGTGTCACATGCAGACAAACTAAAGTGCCACAGCAATCCTGAAATGTCAGAACTCCAACACCTCTATAAATAAATCCACTGCACACAATATAAGAAGGGCATAATTACCCTAACATAAATAAAATCAGCATAGGGTCCATAATATAGATGAGAAAACCTCCAGGCTTTAGTCTAAACTCTTCTCCACACACTTCCCATAGACCACAATACCAGGGTCTCCAAACCTGGGATTGGCCAAACTCCTATAAACATGCAGACCTAAATCTGCATGTTTATGGGAGTTTGGCCAATCCCAGATGTGAAAATTCAAAAACAACCACCGCCAATTTGCGTATCTGCAAACTGGGGGTAATTCTTTTTGACAGAAAGACAGGAAGGAAGGTGCAGTAAAGGAATGTTGGAGGGGATGATGACAATTTAAAGAGCCCCTGTCACCAAATTTCAATTGCAGGTGTCATATAGTGTTCTTCCTTTCTATTAATGATTTTTATTCACTTACAATGCGCCTGTGAACTTGCTAGAAATTTTGACTACTCCAGGAAGAGTCAATTCCATAGAACAAACCCCTCCCTCCTTTCTCCTCATTACCCTCCTCTCTTCTGGGAATGTTTAACTACTCTCTGTGCTGGCCCAGCATCTCTGCCCCTCCCCTAACCTCCCTACATAATCTTTTATGGAGCTGCCAGGGGAGGAGCTAAGGGGACAACCATATAGAGTAGCTTAAAGTGGTAAAAAACTACAACCTTTCAAAATAGAACAAAAAATGTTATAAAGTGCTAGTGTGCATCGCATATTAGCACATTACGTGAAACTTACTTTAAAAGGAAGCCCTCCAGGGGGTGTGGGAGTGCATGTCCACACTGATGCTTAATGACCAGATGTTGAGTATGTGCAATGAGTCCTAACGCACATTTCTGAAAATCTGGCAGCCGTGGTTGACATATGCTTTTCCCACGCTCCCCCCGGCTAGCCTGGGTCTAGGTTGTTGATCGGTTCTGGCATGCCCGGATCCCTGCTGTTGGACTTGTCTTCTTCTTCTTTCTTTACTCTTCTTTCCTTTTTGTTCTTGTCTGATTTTTGTGCGGCAGTAGAGATCTGCCTTCGACTTGCTTCATTGTTGGAGTTTCTCCACTGTACTTTTTGTATTGTCTGTGCCATTGACAGCCACTGCGTGGGTGTGCTTTTTACTTTGCTGGAGTTGTAGCATTGTTCTGGTTATATTTTATGTACCATTGATAGCCCTTGCGTGGGCTTGCCTTTTGATTATGTCCTTCTTTGTTTAGAATATTTAAAACTAATAAAAACCATTGAAATACAAAAGGAAGCCTTCCAGGGGTGCACTGTCACCGCTGACAGGGCTTCCATCTTCTTCCTGGCTTTCTTCCGGGTTCACGGGCTCCAGCAGCTTGAATGGCCAAACCACGATGACGTCACAATGCGCATGCGCACAAGTCACCTTTTACGGCACACAGCTGTTAAGGAACAGCATGGGCATGCCGTTCCTTCAAAGCGCATGCTTCAGTGTCTTTTAGGTGTCTTTTAGGAGATATTTACAGTACCTACAAGTAAGCCTTATTATAGACTTACCTGTAGGTACAAGTGAAAAAAACTACTTTACTACCCAATATACTCACCTACATCTTCCTGTGATGTGGCGGTTACATCCATCTCCAGCCACTGTCATCATCCCATGCATGTGCGCAGGAATTAGTCATTCCGGCACAGCCAGAATGTGCAGGAAATGCACGCTGAGCTGTGTACACACTGCTCAGTGTACATTCAGTAGAAAACTGCAAGCAGGCAGGTAAGTGTGTTTTATTGCAGAAGAGACACGCCATATCTCTTCTGCAAAGAGAGATGTCTGCTTGCTCTTTTCTAAAATGTAGGCTTAGTTTCACTTTAAGCGACAGCTTTGAGTATTCTGGGCCTGCTGACATCACTTCCAAGGTAGCAGACATCTTAAGAATTTTGAATATCTGCACAATTAAAAAGCATGTATTGCTACCCTTGTAGGAGCTGCTAGTATTAAAGTGTTACTAAACCCAGGACCCTGCATTCACTATATCTGGTCTCCTACAGTACATAGAACATGGAAGTGCAATTATTGTAGTAAATATAAACTGCTAGATACCTTTTCTCATCAGCAGTTAGAGCACTCTTGTGACTTCTATCAGTGTTCAGCAGAGCACTGGTTAAAGCTTGTAGGAGGAGTTTGACAGTCCTATGATGCTGCATAACTTCTGAACCAATGTTTGGACAGCGCTGGTTGGCCCTGTGCTGATCACATGCACCCTCTCAAAAAAAAACTCTCAAGCAATACATCTGCCATGGAAAACATGTACCTATACAAAAATACTTGAAAAAGAAGGGTCTTAAAGGGCAACAATAAAAACACACAAATCTTTTGGGTAACATGGGTAACCAAGTGCAGGCTAGCCCACCCACTTGACCACAGGACATTCTTAGCGAAGACTGCCTTGAGTTTGTTCCATCTGATGTTTAGCTTAGTGACTCTAACATTGTGCCCTGGAAGCATTGAGAGAAGGACCACTACTGAGAGAAGAGGATTGTGGGACATGTAGTCCGGGAAGCCGGGTCTTTACATGGAGCCAGTGCTGCTGAAAACCACAAGGTCCAGCCAACTGGAAAGAAGCAGGGAATGCTGGGAGAGATTAAATATATCCCGCCTGGGAAAGGCTCTCTTGGGACCACCGTCTGAGGCTGAAAGGAGGGTCCTCGTCGCTCTGGATGTTTAAGGCAGGCCTTGTGGCCTAGACAGCATGAGGAATCTCCAGCAGGTGAGCTACAGTATATACCTGCAAGCAGACCACATGTTTTCAGCCCCCATGCTGATCAAGTGACTGTTCAGGGTCACTCGCATTATCACCATGACAAGCCCAGTGGAACCTCAATGTCACCAGGTGCACAGTTCTGGCACCTCTCACTGGACGCGGATTCTCCAAGAGCCCGTTCCGGGATGTTGCCATACCTTGACCCTCAGAATCTTCAGGATTGGTGAGCAGGCAGAAGCTCACACTGGATACACACTTCCAAAGGACACTGCATGCAAACACCTTTTCTTCATTTCCTTAGACCAGCTTTCTCAACTAGGGTACCTTGAGGTTTCTTCAGGGGTGCCTTGGCAAAATGTCTAAAATTTGCCCAAAACTTGTATACAAGCCAGCAAGTGGAATAAGCCTAGTTACACAAAGTCACATGTTTTCATTGTACACCATTACGACCTTCTAGCTGCTGGCATCCTGACAACCAATGACATCATTTGTTGGTAAGCAGGATGTTGGTTGCCTGCACAGCATCCTAGTTTGACCCTCCCCTGCTCCTCTCCATCAGTGCTAGGGTCACATTAGCTTAGTGATGGAGAAAAACTGAGGGAGAAAAGAAACACTGGAATACTACTCAGTAGAAGTGTGCAAAAGTGTATATGCTTTGGTAGAATAAATAAACCTCTAATGTTGTTTGTCCTACATGTATGGATGTTGCTGCATTATATAAAACAATTAGAAAAATGTTTCACATTTTATTATGGGGTTCCTTTTTAAAATTATGGATAGTCTAGTCCATTTTAAAATTGGGCGCCTCAAGACTGTCCGAAAGTTTAAATTGTGCCTCAGGACTGTCCATAATTTTAAAGGGTTCTTTGGCTGAAAAAAGGTTGAGAAACACTTCCTTAGACCACCAAGCTTCCAGCAGGAAACAATTGTATATGCTACTCATTATTGCTGGTCGCCATTGCACAGCAATTCCTTTGGACCTTGATTGAGCTAACTGAAGATTTTGGACACATTCCATTGCCAGGGTTTTTCTCTCTTATCTTTACATTTTTCACTTAACGGACTCTATGCATCATCTCTGCATATAATAAGGGGGAATACACATCCAGAAATAGTTTACTGCAATACTTACATGTTGGTTTATTAAACTGCAATGAAAGTTCTTGGGCCCATGATAACAGGACTTTAAGGGACAGGATTGACACAGGAAAGTCTTCCTTCTTCCTTTTATACCTGGGGTCATATATTCTTCAGGGGTCTACTTGTAGTTGCTGTATGACTCACCTTCACTGCATATCTGTGCTCTAAACCCTCCAAGACTAAACGATTCATCCTGAAATATATCTATATTCCCAATCCTTTACTTTTGTCTGTTGACTTGAAAACTTCTACTAAATATTCAATTGCCTACAATTTGGTGTTGCAAGTGTGATCCTGTGTAAACATTGTCTGAACCAGGGGCGGACTGACAACTCATGGGGCCCCCAGGCAAGAGGGGATCATGGGGCCCCTGTGTCCTTGCCCAAACTCAAAAAAGCCTATGAAAAAGGTAACGGGCATCTCATGGGGCCCCCTACTGACCCAGGGCCCTTGGGCAGTGCCGAGTTTCCAAATGGTCAGTCCGCCCCTGGTCTGAACCCAGGGTGTCAGAGGTGTCGGAAGGCTTGCAAGGTCAGGGCAACCTTTGAGGACCATCATCTTCCGGCAGCCCCCATAGGGGTGGAATACACATGTGTAGGGGATGCCTTAAAGTGGTTATAAAGTCAAAACATTTTTTACCTTAATGCAATCCCTGCATTAAAGTGGTTGTGAAGGCTGAAGATTTTTTACCTTAATGCATTCGCAGCATTAGGGTTAAAAAACCTTCTGTTGTCATCAAGGGAGTAGAGGAGCCCAGAGTGTAGGCAGGGGATCCCAGAAGAGGCGGATAGGGGCTGCTCTTTGCAAACCCATTGAACAGAGCAGGTAAGTATGACACGTTTGATATTTAAAAAAAAACAACAACTTTACAATCACTTTAAGGTAAACCACAGATCCTGTCTGCAGCAGCCATTGCCTCCTGCTGCTCCGGCTGCTCTCAGTGAAATTCTATAGGAGCACACGGGCCGGCTCGAGAGCACGCTTGCACGAGTACCCCCTCTGCATGTGGCTTTACCTGAAAGAAGCAGAAGTGGACAGCGCCAGTGTGGGACTGAAAAAAGAGGAGGTAAGCCACCGCTCTGTGCAATATCATTGCACAGAGCAGGTAAGTATAATCTCTTTTTAAGGAAATAAATAATACAAAAATCAAGGCTTAGTATCACTTTAATATTTTTTTAAATATCTGTGGAACTTGTTTTCGTATAAGTGGCGTCTTCATGGGTTATTGGGCTCAAAAAGATCATAAATAATGCCCACTGAAAATGTGACCTAAACACACAGACCAATGTGAGCAGACCCCAAGGGGTTTATTTACTAAACCTGGAGACTGCAAAATCAGACTCCCTTCTGCATAGAAACCAATCAGCTTCTAACCTCAGCTTGTTCAATTAAGCTTTGGCAATGAAACCTGGAAGCTGATTGGTTTCTATGCAGAAGTGAGCCTGACTTTGCACTCTCCAGGTTTAGTAAATAAACCCCCAAGGGTCCATTCATGCTGCAGCAGCGTGTATGTTATTGCATGGTAACACACATTGAGTTGATTTACTAAAATATGAGAGTGCAAAATCTGGTGCAGCTGTGCATGGTAGCCAATCAGCTTCTAACTTCAGCTTGTGCAGTTAAGCTTTGACAAAAAAAAACTGAAATCTGATTGGTTTATATGCAGAGCTGCACCAGATTTTGCACTTTCCAGTTTTAGTAAATCAACCCCATTATGTGCAGTGATGTGCTGGGGAGTAGTTGATTTTGAATAACAGGGCAGCACATTGTGGGGTAATGCACTATTTTGTCCTGCAGTGACAAAAATGCAGTGGGCCTGATTTTTGACCCATTGAGGTATGAGGTATGTCAGGCAGCCCATCCAAATCAATGTGCTGCCTTAATGCAATGTATGCTAGTGCTTGATGCAAAGTAACACTCCAGAAAAAATAAAAATAAATAATTAAAAACAATATATATATATATATATATATATATATATATATATAATTATTTTACCTTTGCCACATTGCAGTCAGCAGTCAATTGACTAAACACATAATGATGATAATTTATTGTTCAATGAACAGAATGCCCCCAAGTGACTTACTGCAGAAACCTTTTGATCGGTAACATGGTTCCCATACAGTACATGGAATTTATCTGGTTTCCTAGCATTCCTCTTCAACTCTAATCTTTGACAGAAGAAAACGCCTGAAGGAGTATGTTAATACAGTTTTTTTTCATTTAATCTTGCCCTGCAGCAAAGACTTCCTGAGAACTTTACAGAAATCCATCATGTCTGAATTATACTTCTGCCTTGGGTAATTTACTGCTACCTAGTTTAAAATGCTGTAAAGCAGATTCGATCTACTTTCCTTAGCATCTACACCGTGTTCCAAATTATTATGCAAATGATAATTTTCTCATATACCTAAATAATTGATGTAAATAACAGTCAGCATAATTCTCATGTTATCAACTATTAAGAGTACAATTCAAATTTTATTGAACAAACCTCCTAATGATAACAGGATTTTTGTTAAACATAAAAAACTTACAATGCACTGTTCCAAATTATTACGCACAGTAAGTTTCAGAACACTTTATAGGTTGTAAAGAACTGAAAATTGTCATTTGTTGTGTTTGCAGCATATTTACTGAAATCAAAAGCTATTTCAATCAAACTTTTAACAACATTTTAACTTTATAAACATTTTAACAGGTCACGTTACATTGTAACATAGGACCCCTTATTTGATAGCAGCTTCAAAAGTCTTGCATCCATTGAACTTGTGAGTTTTTGGACAGTTTCTGCTTGAATTTGTTTGCGAGATGTCAGAATAGCCTCCCAGAGCTGCTGTTTGGATGTAAACTGCCTCCCACCCTCATAGATCTTTTGCTTGAGGATGCTCCAAAGGTTCTCAATAGGATTGAGGTCAGTGGAGGATGGAGGCCACACCATGACTTTCTCTCCTTTTATCCCCATAACAGCCATTGATGCAGAGGTATTCTTTGCAGCATAAAATGGTGCATTGTTATGCATGAAGATGATTTTATTACGGAAAGCATAGTTCTTCCTTCTGTACCAGGGAAGAAAGTGGTCAGTCATAAACTCCACATACTTTGCAGAGGTCAGCTTTACACCTTCGGGGACCCTAAAGGGGCCGACCAGCTCTGTTCCCATGATTCCGGCCCAAAACATGACTCCACCACCGCCTTGCTGATGTCGCAGCCTTGTTGGAACAGGGTGGCCGTCCACCAACCATCCACTACTCTATCCATCTAGACCATCCAGGGTTGCACGGCACTCATCAGTGAACAGGACTGTTTGAAAATTAGTCTTCATGTATTTTTCTGCCCAATGCAGCCGTTTCTGCTTGTGAGCATTGGTTAATGGTGGCCGAATAGAAGGTTTATGCACAGTTGCAAGACTCTGGAGGACTCTACACCTTGATGTCCGTGGGACTCCAAAGGCACCAGCAGCTTCAAATATTTGTTTGCTGCTATGTAATGGTATTTTAGCAGCTGCTCTCTTGATCCGATGCATGGATCTGGCAGAAATCTTCCTCAATGTGCCTTTATCTGCATGTACCCGTCTGTGCTCTGAATCAGCCACAAATCTCTTAATAGTGCGATGATCAAGCTTAAGTTTTCGTGAAATATGTAATGTTTTCATACTTTGTCCAAGGCATTGAACTATTTCACTCTTTTCGGCAGCAGAGAGATCCTTTTTCTTCCCCATATTGCTTGAAAATGGTGCTCTGCTAATAATGTGGAATACTGTCCTTTAGTAGTTTTTCCTTAAATTGGGCTCACCGGCCAATCTAATTATCACAGGTGTCCGAGATTGTTTTCAGTGATCAAAAGAGCCCTGACACACAATGCCATCCATGAGTTAAACTGAAAAACAAAATATTTAATCTTTGTGACACTTAAATAGAATTTGCATAATAATTTGGAACGCGGTGTAGATATGAAGGTTAAGATGAAAGCCACATGAAAGCCACAGATTAGTTAACCTCTTAACATAGCAGATATACTGCTACACGGTGGCACGGGTGCGCAAAATCATGTATATAAACGTAATTTTGCAAATTCGCGGTTGGGGGTAATTACCCGCCACCCGGTGATTACTGGCGATCACGGAGGACAGGGAGGAGGGCTGCTGTATTTACCAACAGTCCTCCTCCCTTTCTTTCAGTTTAGGCATACTGCTCTGGATGGCACCCCCCCCCGGCCCCTAGTAAAACACTCCCTACATATAGTTAACCCTTTGATTGCCTCTCATGTTAACCCCTTCCTGCCCAGTGCCATTAGTACAGTGTCAGTGCTTTTTTTTAGCACACTGAACACTATATTGGTGTCACTGGGGATATCAGAGACACCAAGTCAGCTCCCCACCAGTGTCAGAATGCCCGCCACAGTCCTACTATAAGTCGCTGATCGCCACCATAAGTTGCTGACCGCCGCCATTATTAGTATGAAAAAAAAATACAGTATCTATACCACCATTTGTAAACACTATAACTTTCACATAAACCAGTTAATTTACACGTATTGGGATTTTTTTTTAGCAAAGACATGGAGCAGAATACATTTTGGCCTAAATTTATGATGAAATTTAAATTTGAAATTTTTTTACTGGATATGTCCTATAGCAAAAAGTCCAAAATATTGTTTTGTTTTGTTTTTTAAATTGTCAGACTTTTTTTTTTATAGCACAAAAAATAATAAATGCACAAGCGATCAAATACCACCGAAAGAAAGCTCAATTCATGGGAAAAAGACATAAATTTAATTTGGGTGCAGCATTGCATGACCGCGCAATTGTCAGTTAAAGTAACACAGCACCGTAACGCAAAACGCTTCTTTAACTGCTTCCTGACCGCCCTATAGCAGAAAGACTGCTACAGAGCGGCACGGGTGCGCAAAATCACGCATATATACATGATTCGCGTTCCCGTGGTTTTTACACCCTTCGCAGATAGCGTCAGATTGCCCATCAGTGCACCAATAATCACATTTAACCCCTTGATTGCCAGGAACACGATCATACATAATAAACCTCCATTGCTAGTGTACTATCTGAATGGATCAATATCTTTGATCAGATCAGCACCATACCAGCGTTCGCATTAGTATAGTGTCCCCAAAAACACAGCTTTAGTGGGATCAGCCTCGGCACCTGCCAATACCTGAGTTTAGCCCCTACGCTTACCCCCCCCCCTCTCCTTTAGCAAGTGCAGTGTCAGTAGATCACTGTCACTTGAACACAAAACCGCAGTGTTCGCAGAATCAGGCCTGATCTCTGTTAGCACTTGCCGGTAACTTTTGATGACTCTCATATGCAGCAGAGTGCCAGTACTTGTGCCGCTCTACCTTTTGGTGAACTGGCGAGCACCAGTGGTCTAGTACATGCTGGTCTTTCACATACCAGCACTGCAGTATCACTTGGTGACGTGGTGAGTCCCATAAGTGCAGTACAATCTAGTGCAGTGGCTAGCACAAGTATTGTTCAGCAACCACCAAGAATTCGCACACAGGCCCGTAGAGCCCCTAGTATCCTTCCGGATGTGCTTACAAATCCCGATTGGCAGCCCACAAATTCTGCAGCACCCGTATTTCCCCCATTTACTGCCCAACCCAGAATTCAGGTGGAAACAGCAAATTTAACTACTCCCCTTGATTTTTTGGAACTGTTTTTCACAGAAGATCTGTATGCATTGATTGTGGATCAAAGCAATTTATATGCACAACAATTTATCGCCGCCAACCCAAATTCAAACCTTGCCAGACCATTCACATGGATACCCATTACGATTTCCGAATTCAATTTTTTTTTGGGCCTAACTCTCAACATGGGCATTACTAAAAAAAATTATTTGCGGTTGTATTGGTCCACAGACCTGATTCATCATATGCCTGTGTTCTCTGCTGCCATGGCCAGGCATAGATATGAGAGTATAATGTGTTTTATGGATTTCAATGACAACACACTCTGTTGTCCTCGGGGTGACCCTGTATTTGACTCCACAAAATTCAGCCCCTCGTAAATCACCTTAACCAAAAATTTGCAGATGTGTATACTCCCCAGCAAAAAATCTGTGTTGATGAGTCCCTCATTAATTTTTCTGGCCGCCTTGCATTAAAACAATTTCTCTCCGACAAGCGTTCCAGATATGGGGTCAAGATGTAGAAGACCTGTGAGAGGGCAACAGTCTATACATATAAGTTTCAGATTTACGAGGGAAAAGTCACGTGGAGCCCCCCAGATGCTCAGACTACATGGGAAGCAGTGGCAAGATAGTTTGGGACTTGGTGTCATCCTTTTTCCATATAGGGTACCACTTATACGTGGACAATTTTTATTCAAGCATGCCACTATTTAGATATTTGTACAATCTTGGAATTGGCGCATGTGGCACCCTGTGCGACCTAATGTGTGCCCACCATTAGAAGTGGGTGGATGCAGGGCGGTATATTCCTAATGGTGGCTAATTAGCTGCATGATTGCTTTTACAAGCAGCGGGACACGATGCCCCCCTCCCCCGCTCACTGTCTTCCACGGTCCTCTCGGGCAGTCCCGTGCCATCGGGGGAACCTGAGAATGCAGCCGGAGTCTCTGCCAGCTGACCATAGAGCTGATTGGAGACTGGAATGGTGCCAAACATCTCTATAGTCTAAGAAATCGGAAGCTACGAGCATTTCATCACTTAAGTTTTGCAGAATATAAACAGCGCCATTTGTAAATTGGGAAAGCATCTGATCACACTGATCTTGGTGAGATTAGATAATGTGAGGGCAGAGGAGATATCTAGAGTCTGATAGACCCCAGAGTTCTCAAAAAAGAATATATGACAATGCCCATTGAAGTTATAGGGGCTATTTGCATTCTCTGTGATAGCGTAAAAAGTGATAAAAAAAATAAAATGAAAGGGACAGTGTAAACATAATTAAAAAAATCAAAATAACTTAAATAAAAGCACCCTCACCTCGATTCCCCCATCCCCCCCGCATGCTCACCAAGGTGCGCGAGCGTTGACCCTGTGTCAGTATGTAAACAGCAGTTGCACCATGCATGTGATGTATCATCGTGAACATCAGATCAAGGGAAGTAATTCTAGCACTAGATTTCCTCTGTAAATCTTAAATGGTAAATGTTTTTAAAGCTTTGTCTATGGATATTAAAAATGTATGCAGTTTGTCGCCATTGCACGGGGCATGCACAGTTTTAAAGCATGTCATGTTTGGTATCTATTTACTCGGCATACCATCGCCTTTTATATCTTACCAAATAATTGGCCAATATATTGTGTTTTTGTGCATTAAAAGTAAAACAAGTGTATTTTTTTTAAATTTGCGTTTGAAAAATCGCAATATATAAAATATATATATTTTTAAAGCAATTTCCTAGCAAAAAATACAGATTTTTTTCATGTGAACAAAAATGTCAGAAAAGGCTTGGTCTTCAGGTGGTTAGAAGAATAAACTTCTAATGCTGGGCATAAAATGCCCCCACCCCCCCAAAACAACCCCTTTTTGGAAAGTAGACACCCCAAATTATTTGCTGAGAGGCATGTTGAGTCAATAGAATAATAAATTTTTTTACCACAAGTTTTTGGAAAATGACAAAAAAAAATTTTTTTTTTTTACATAAAATTGTCACTTTATTTATTTCTCACACATGCCATGGGTATATGTGGAATTACTCCGCAAAATACATTCTGCTACTTCTCCCGAGTATGGGGGTACCACATGTTAGAGACTTTTTGCCAGTCTTGTACAGGACCCCAAAATCCAATAAGCACCTTCAGGCTTTTAAAGGGCTTTATGACCTCATTACATTTCCTGACTACCTATTACAGTTTTGGAGCCCCTGAAATGCCAGGATAGCACCAAACCCCGTCAAATGACCCCTTTTTGGAAAGTAGTCCCAAGGAATTTGATAAGAAACATGGTGAGTATTTTGCAGATCTTGTTTGTTGCCACAAGTCTTTGGAAAATGAAGAAAGGAAACAAAAACATATTTTTTCTTTTCTTTATTTATATTGCAAAACCTTGAGAGAAAAAATGAGATCTGCAAAATACTCACCATGCCTCTTTTTAAATTCCTTGGGGTATCTACTTTCCAAAAAGGGGTAATTGGGGGGGGGGGGGTTGGTGCTATCCTGGCATTTCAGGGCCTCTGAAACTGTGATAACTAGTGAGGAAGTGAAATGAGGAAGTTACGCACCTTCAGGCTTTCAAATGGTCATTGGATTTCAGGCTCCTCCATGTGGCTAGGCTCCCAAAAAGTCTCACACATGTGGTATCCTCATACTCGGTAGAAGTAATATATTATTTAAATGACAACTTTGTATAAAAAAAAAATGTTTTTGTCATTTTCCAAAAACTTGTGGGAAAAAATAAATCTTACATGGACTCTGTCAGGGATCCGGGTATGACCAGAAATGTGTGGACTGACACAGGGAAGTAACAGGCTTCAGGAATGATATAATAATATAATTTATTATTAGCTACCCAAATATACAACGCACAGTAAATAAACCAACCTTCCACTAATCTTAGTGTGTGCAGGAACACAGGCGCAGTCAGGACTAGAGAGGTGGAAGGGTCAGGCCGGCCATATGGTTCTGTTAACGACTGTCTGGTGGTACCCCTAGCAGTCCTCAGGACAGGATTCCCCAGGGTGCGGAGTCTAAGTCCCAGTCTGCTTATTCACCAGGGCCCCTGATGGTGGGGATGGACTTGGAGCAGACAGGAACCAGGTCGCGGCCCCTGTGTACACCTGTTAGTGGTAGAGGGATCCGCCAGAGGTATATGCAGGTAGGAAGCCTGATGTGAAGAGGCAGAAGGTGTGAGCAGGGATGGCTGGATCCGTGCAGGATGGATGGATCGTCTGGGTAGCGTAAGGCATAGTCAGGCAGGCCAGGTCAGCAACGTGCGGGCAGCGAGGTACCGAAGGAGCAGGCAGAGAATAGTCAGGGTCACAAGCCGGGTTCAGTAACTCACGGGCAGCGCGGTACAGAGGATCAGGCAGAGAATGGTCAGGGTTAGAAGCCAGGTTCAGTAACTCACGGGCAGCACGGTACAGAGGATCAGGCAGAAGGATGGTCAGGCAAGCCAGGGGTTAAACAGGAGACGGTCAGCAGGGTCAGGAACAATGCAGAGTCGGCAACAAATCAGATAGGCAGAGGAACAGGAACACAGGATACCAGGTACAGGGGCTCATGGAAAACAAACACCAAGGCCCAGACTGCAGGTCTGGCCATTCCTTAAATACACCTCCTGCAATCAGCCCCAGGTGTTGGCTGACTGCAGGAGTGAGCTTCTGGCTGCTGAGAGCACCCGCTGGTCAGCCCTGGTACTGCAGCCCACACGGCAGGTGAGTCCCACCACCAGTGCTGAGTCCATTCCTGACAGACTCAATATGCCTCTCAGCAGATAGCTTAGGGTGTCTACTTTCCGAAAAGGGGTCATTTGGGGGTGTTTGTACTATCCTGGTATTTTAGCACCTCAAAAATGTGATGGGCAGTCAGAAAGTAAAAGCTGTGTAAATTTCATTATCTATACCATAGTTTGTAGATGCTATAACTTTCACACAAAGCAATCAATATACACTTATTGGGATTTTTTTTAACCAAAAACATGTAGCAGAATACATTTTGATGTAAATTTATGACAAATTTTGAGTTTTTTTGGATATTTTTTATGACAGAAATGAGGAAATATCTTTTTTAAAAAAAAAATTTTTTTTGTTTATAGCACCAAAAATAAAAAGTGCACAGGTGATCAAATATCATCAAAAGAAAGCTCTATTCAAGTGAAAAAAAGGACGTAAATTTCATTTATGTACCATATTGCATGATCGTGTAATTGTTCGTTAAACTAGTGCAGGGCTGTATAGCAAAAAAATTTCATAAATTGCAGTATCTACACCATAGTTTGTAGACACTATAACGTTCATACAAAGCAATCAATATACACTTATTGGGATTTTCTTTTACCAAAAACATGTAGCAGAATAAATTTTGGCCTAAGTTTATGACTAACTTTGCGTTTACTATATATTTTTTATAGCCGAAAGTATTCCTTTCTGCAATCTTTCTTGGCCTACCTGACCTTGGATTAGTATCAAGAGATCCCCAAACTTTCCACTTCTTAATAGGTGATTTAACAGTACTGATTGGCATATTCAAGGCTTTGGACATCTTTTTATGTCCTTTTCCATCTTTATAAAGTTCTATTACCTTATTACGCAGGACTTTTGACAGTTCTTTTCTGATCCCCATGGCTCAGTATCTAGCCCAGTCAGTCCTTCCATGTAAGAGCTAACAAACTCATTGACTATTTGTACACTGACACTAATTGCAATTTAAAAAGCCACAGATGTGGGACATTAACCTCTAATTGGCATTTTAACCCATTGAAAACATTCCAGTATGTAAACTTTTTATCATGGTCATTTGGGTGATTTCTGTTATCATTATGATTTAAAAAGGAGCCCAACAACTATTTGATAATAAATGGCTTCATATGATCATTATCCTTCAATAAAAGAGCATTTTTTGTCATGATCTGTCATATTTTCAATATCAATGCCAAAATTTCAAAATTTCTGTCAGGGTATGCAAACTTTTGAGCACAACTGTTGCATTTCCTGAACAAGCGACAAAACGCATACGGTTTTTTTTTTTTGCCACACGTTTCCGAAATGCACGTTTGCAAAGCTTTTTGGAAACATGTTGCAAATTATCATTGCAATTGTGGTACCATAATTGTCAATAGCACCCAAAATACAGTTAGCAGACACGCATCAAAAGTGCCAAAGCGCGCACAGAAAAAACACTTGACAGTCCGTACTTGAAAAGGTTCTGTA
The DNA here is from genome assembly GCF_062004578.1 of Staurois parvus. NCBI lineage: Eukaryota > Metazoa > Chordata > Amphibia > Anura > Ranidae > Staurois > Staurois parvus. The sequence continues at coordinate 464,161 of NW_028317852.1, read as the reverse complement.
ACTTCTTTGGCGAGATTGTTGAATAGGCTGCCCTATGTGCAACATGCAGAAACGTGTAAAAAGGATGCAAAAAAAAGGCGAATGGGAACATGTGCTCCCGCTATGCAAAGTGTGAATGGGGCCTAATAGCCAAATCTGACAATATCAAGTGGTTTGAGCACTTGTGCTTGGGACAATAGACATTATCAATCAAGAGGTGCATACTGTAGATACCTCAGCATGGCCCTAAGATCTATCAATATTCAAAACAATATCTATGCAGATAATAATAGCCATTTGGAAAACACATACAAAACATACAAACATACCTTCTTTGCAAAAAAAACCTATATGTATGGAAATGTTAGCTCATTCCTCCAGCAAGGTACCACCAATTCGTCTACCCAACGCAGAAGTAAACCCTGGGTAAGCTTCAGTGTAGGATAGTGTAGGAGCTTATTTGAGTGGATGGTGCACCTCCACGTGTAACAGTGGCCGGGTAATTGGCCACTCACGACTCAGCACTGTCACAGAGAATGACACCTGGTTTTCCATACTTGAAAGTCCCATAAGAGTGTTACTGGAGTGGTGAGACTGCAATCAAATGCAAATTGGTGAATATAACTTGCTGGGGGTTGGGCTATCAGCAAGAGACCATCACTTTTCCCTGAAGGGACAAAGTTACAGTGTCTCTCCAAAGGCCAAATCTAAGGTAACCTTTTGGCTAGTTCGGATAAAGGATGGAGGACATAGGACATACTGTTGAGTAGGTCCCCACTGAGAAGGTATTATTGTTCCATCACCTGGACAGAAGTAGGGATGAGTAGGTTTGGCAAACATTACAGAAGTTTGGGTGCCAAATCAAAACACCACTGAAATCAATGTTAAAAATCAGTTCTTTCCATTTTTTAGGCTTATAGGCAAGGAGTTGCCAAACACATGACATGGGGTTCAGCGCCACCCTGGGGAACACATACTAGAGCAAAAAAAATAATTTTACATTCCTTTCGGCAAGGAGTTAAGATTTTAAAAATGCTTGACATGAAAAAAGCAAAATTCTATTAAATAACATGCCTGTGGATGCCTTTAAGCTGCCTGTTAAGTGGCGCTTCTTCATAATGTATTCAACTTATTACAGCAAACCTGACAATTACAAAGAGAAAAAATGTTGAAGTTGCTTGCAAGTGACAGGTTTAAATGCTTAATTCTGTTTGCAACCAAAGTGGCTGGAGATTCCCATCAATTTTACCAGACACTTATCCTAGTAAGGTCTAGTACAGATGGTAATGGGGGACCACAAAAAGAAAAAAAATTGGGGAGAGGTTTCCCTCAAAAATGTAAAAGAAAAAAAGTGTTCCTCCAAGAATCCAAACTCCAAATCAGACCTTTATTTAAGCATGCAGCCTGGAAGGCCAGGAAAGAGAGGATGAGTGCCCCCCCCCCCATTCTCCTGAGCCCTCCCTTCCCAACAGAGTATCTTGTCTCTATGTTAATGAGGACAAGGGCCTCTTCCTCACAACCCTGGCCCAGTGGTTGTTGGGGTGTGCAAATGGGGAGCTTATCATTATCTGGAAGCACCCTTTAACAATAGCGGGGCACCCAGATACTGCCCCCCACTGTAAATGAATAAGTGGTGCATAGTGCACCTACTCATTGTTTGGTATCACTAGAGGGTTTCGCTTGGAGGATTGGCAGAAGGTAACCATTCTGTCCTTGGGCCTTGTGTGTACAGACATTGAGGAATTTGGGGACTCTGAGTGCTTTGCTACGCCTCTGGTGTTTGATAGTCAGCTTTGGTCTGAGAAATGGGAACACTGGCTAGTGTTCTGAAGAGCTTGTTCAATTGTTGCTACTGCAAAGGACTTGGCTCAGCTATGTTACCTTTGAGCTGTCTGTTGTAACTGGTTTATACCTAAGGAACTCAGCCCTGTAACTACTACTACTGCAAAAAGGGACTTTGCTCACTCTTAAACTACTTGCTGCTACAAATTAAATGGAAGTCTGCTATTTCCTTTCCGCCAAGACTTCAAAAGTGATCAACTAAGAGATTTGCTAGATGTCCTCAGTGTGAATAGTTATATTTTTAGAATATCCTACTACAGTCCCTTTCATTATTCCCAGTTCTATGATAATATTCCAAAAACAAACATCACCTAGACTGGTCATTGTAGACAACAAGCGAGAATGTGTGTACCTGACTGTGAAAAATTCTTGGTGCCTGACTGCGGGATGAAGAAAGGGGAAAATCTTGGCAAAATTCAAGTGGCCCTCACTAGGGTGGATCTACACTTGTGTAACTGCTTGCTGCGAGGCTGTATCTATCTATACAGTCTCTGGGCAGCAAGCGGTTAAGCAAGACCTGCATTTTTTTAGTGGTTTTAAACCAATCTGTGCACAAGTCAATTACTATGAGTGGGTATCAGTGCTCTATAAACACATATGACATCACAGATAATGGTTTGTAGGAGCAGACAGCATACAATAATAAGAAGAGAAGAGAGATAAGAAACTTGTCAATATTTGGGATATTGTCTTTCTTGTCCTTTGATGGCAGCCAAGGATCCACTGTGGCATGTGAATGTACTCTGTAGCATGGTCACACTGTACTGGATGAAGCATTTGTCCCTAGGCATGCCATTGTTAAGTAGTGATCTCATAAGTTCTATTATGATGATAAAATGGCCAGGACAGTAGCCTGAAGGTCATGCTGTTCTCTGCAAAAAATAAATCATATTACAAGAGATGAAGATATGAAGATTACTGTGTGTGTGCAATATCTCACTCTCTCTCTCTCTGTGTATATATATATATATATATATATATATATATATATATATATAAAATCTATTTCTATATATAAATCTCTCTCTCTCTCTCTCTCTCTCTCTCTCTCTCTCTCTCTCTCTCTCTCTCTCTCTCTCTCTCTCTCTCTCTCTCTCTCTCTCTCTCTATATATATATATATATATCTTGTAACATTTGGGGATGTTTAGCTCAGTGGTAGATGTGTTTGCAAGTGAGTTCATGCCAGTCAGGAACTATTTTTCAGGGCTTGATAGCCCACTTTTATTAACCACTTCAAGTCCGAACACTTTCACCCCCTTCCAGTCCAGGCCAATTTTCAGCTTTCAGTGCTATCACACTTTGAATGACAATTGTGCAGTCATGCAACAATATACCCATATTAATTTTTTAGGATTTAGTTTGAGACAGATAAAACCTTATTTTGGTGGTATTCATTCACCACTGGGATTTTTATTTTTTTGCTGTATAAATGAAAAAGTCCAAACATTTTGAATAAAAAAGTGTTTTTCTTAAAGTTTAGCAAATAAATAATCTTTCTTCATAAATCTTGGCCAAAATGTATTCATCTATCTTTTTAGTAAAAAAAAAAGGGTCCTGGGTTTAGTAACACTTTCATTGAACAAGCGGAAGCTTGATTGGCTACCATGCACAGCTGCACAACATTTTGCACTCTCCTATTTTAGTAAATCAACCCCTGTGTATTACTGGATTTTAAACAGTATAGGCACGTAAAAACTTATACTTAAAAATCTGAATATCTTCAGCCTTCAAAGGTGGACTCCTGGCCCTGGATGTAGATCTAGACATTGCTACATACTATATACATTTTATGTTCTAATTGTTGAAAACATTTGACCACCATGGCACTGAATTGCAATCATTGTACTTAGCCATATGAGAAAGTTACACTATGCAGTTTACAAAAACATAATAGCAGTGTTTAGATGACACATTGCTTGTGTCTATTCACAACACAATAATGCTACTTGCAAGTGTGACAACATTCTCTAAAAACACCAAATTCTGGGCTAAACAAAAACAATTCTTCTAGTGCTCTTAGCCTCTTTCAAATCTTTAAATTCTTTTTTTTTCTTCTGTGATGTGATTTCCTGTTCGATGGTGGCTATGTTTGTTCTCCATGGTCCCACTGTATGTAGGAACATAGTCACTCTTGCTCACTCCTGAGATGGACTACGGAGTATATACTATGGAATGTGTAGTGTGCATAGGGCAATGCACATGGCAACAACTAATGTACTGCTCATTACAAACAAATATAAGTGACAGGGAAAAGGAAAGGTTCAGTAGTTCAAGGACATGACAGCAGTAAGAAACAATTACATGAAAAATAGACTACATGGCCATTAAGTAGTGGATGTGTATGGATTATTTTAGGAGTTAAAGATATAATTTAGTGTCACTTTAACCACTTCCCTCCCAGAGGATTTACCCCCCTTCCTGACCAGGCAATTTTTTTGCGTTACAGAGCTGTGTTACTTTAACTGACAATTGCGCGGTCATGCAATGCTGCACCCAAATTAAATTCACATTCTTTTTTTCCCATGAATTTAGCTTTCTTTTGGTGGTATTTGATCGCCTGTGCATTTTGTATTTTTGCGGTATAATAAAAAACAATATTTTGGACTTTTTGCTATTAAACATGTCCAGTAAAAAAAATAAAAAAATCTAATTTCGTCATAAATTTAGGCCAAAATGTATGTATAGATACTGGGAATTTGTTTTTCTACTAGTAATGGCAGCAATCAGCGACTTTTAGCGGAACTGCGGGACTGTGGTGGACATTCTGACACTGGGGGGAACTAACTGACATCCCAGTGACACCAATACAGTGATCAGTGCTAAAAAAAGCACTGACACTGTACTAATGACACTGGGCAGGAAGGGGTTAACATGAGAGGTGATCAAAGAGTTAACTATATGTAGGGAGTGTTTTACTAGGGGGAGGGGGGTGTGTGCTACACTGTAAGCACACTGATCGGGATGGCTGTGCTGTGCACAGGCATCCCAAGCAGTGCGCCCGAGCTGACGGAGGAGATGCTCATTAATCACCGGGCACCGGCGGGAAATTACTTGCCGGGACCCGGTAGTTGACAGCCCCAGCCGTGAATGGCGGCGAGGGTGGGGCGTGTGCACCCCCTACCCTAAAATGCAAAATCACACATATATATAAGTGATTTTGCGCACCCATGCCACCCTGTAGCATTATTTCAGCTACAGGGCGGTCAGAAATCAAGGCACAGAGTTGTCTTATATTTTGGGGTAGCTGGGTGTCCTGCCGCATATGCAACTCTGCACGCTCATTACCCCCCCCACAGCTGTGAGCAGGGACAGAGCGGTGCAGCTGTTAGCTGTGTGTGTATCTGCATCTCAGTAATAAAGGAAAAATGGTTCAAAAATCAACTTGCCAGCCAGCTTGCCAACAACCAAATTGACCTGTCTAACAGTATGCGTTAAAAACAGGGGTTTAGTTAGCACACATTTGCAAATACATACGTAAGCCATAGAGCCACATCACAGCACCCCAATATTCTGTGGTCCTAACTCTACAAATTTGAGAGTCCCCATAGTAGAGGCACATGCATTTAAAGGATAGACCAGGGACAGGTGCACATGAAGGGAGCCCACCCCTCTTAAAGGTACAGGAGTGCAAAGAACACCCAGCATGTAGCACAATGGCAGCCAGGGCGCCCAGTGCACTCACTCACCTTAAAAACAACAGTGTAATAAATCATGGCACCTGCCCCGGTCTATAACTGGCATATGAAGCAAGGACTACGTGAATCGGGCAACGCATGTCAGTAATATAGGAAAAATGGTTAAAAAATCAACTTGCCAGCCAGCTTGCCAACAACCAAATTGACCTGTCTAACAGTATGCGTTAAAAACAGGAGTTTAGTTAGCACACATTTGCAAATACATACGTAAACCACAGAGCCACATCAAGGCATCCTGATATTCTGTGGTCCTAACTCTATAAATGTGAGAGTCCCCATAGTGGAGGCACATGCATTTAAGGATAGACCAGGGGCAGGTGCACATAAAGGGAGCCCACCCCTCTTAAAGGTACAGAAGTCCAAAGAACACCCAGCATGTAGCACAATGGCAGCCAGGGCGCCCAGTGCAGTCACTCACCTGCATCTCCCCCTCCCTCCTGGAGGCAACAGTGGTAAGCCAGTCAGCGGCAAGAAGAGCTGATGGTACGGCCATCGGGGTTCCTGGGACATGTAGTCCTCAAGGTGCGCTGTACAGGACAGGCTAATGGGGCTGAAACTAGAACACCCAAAATATCCCTGCACATAGATGAGAGAGCAGAGTTTCCTGGGATTTCAGACCTGTGAGTTACTGGGGTCTGCTTTCCTGGAGACAGAGGGACTGCCAAACAGACAAGTATTCAGAGCAAGATCCGCTGTGTTGCCAAGCCATGTGAGCTATTGCTGTGTGTGTCCTTTAGTGCTTCTGGCTGATCAGTAAGGAGACTGTCCTATTTGCCTAGCATCTCCTAAGTTGCTCATTGCGTGCAGTTTAAAGAGACATGTGCACCACCATACAGATCAGGCCCTATTGTTAGCCAGCTTAAGATTACCAATTAGGCACCAAGCACTTTACAACCACGTTCAGGTTTACCCCTTTCAGGAGCATGTAAGACCCACCAACTCTTAGGAGTACATATGCAGAGTGCACTCTGTGTCACTTTATTTGGTCAGTTATTGCAGAGAGTTATTCCAGAACTCTTCATTGCCATTTATACTTTTCAATGTTTATGCTGTTCTTTATCAACGTTGTATATCAGGTTAACTTGATTTAGTATTATTGTGATCTAGGTTAACTGCCATATCAAAGCCTAATACTCGTGTCAGTTACAGTACTTTCCTGCAAGTCTTTACCTGTGTATTTATGTTTCAGCATTGCAATGCAGCTTCTCTTTTCCATGTCCAGACCCAGGCTAGGGTGGGTTCCACATGACTCGGGTGCAGAAGTAGTGGGTTGAATGATGCTGACCATCAGACTGAGGACATCTAGCAGCAGAACACAGTACTGCAAGGGAAATCTCAAGATTGAAGGCAAAGGATGCAGCAAAAAACAAAAAAAACAAAAACGGTTTTGTTATGTTAATTGACTGTTCTTTTTTGCATTGTTATTTTTGTCTGGAGTTCTGCATTAATAGACGTGGTTCTGATCGTAACCCAATTCTTTTAGAAACAAGTAAGTTTGTAAAAATATCTTGTTTGTCTCTCTCTCTGTCAAGACCTATATGGCTATCCCCTAGAAACTTTCCTGGTAAAGTCTGCAAACATGTTATTTACTGTATAAAAAAAATTTTGCTGAGCTATTCATCCTATGAAACTACATGCAAATTTCTTCTGTGTGTGTGTGTGCGCAAAACAAATGTTATTATTAGCATTTACATTAAGATTATTAACAATATATTAACATTATTATATTTATTATTATTATTATTATTTTAGGTTCATGGTGTTCATTCATACAGGATAGAGTTAATTAGTTAAATGCTGTATTATGACCACTTGATAGCGCTGATGATCACATGAAAGAAATACTTATTTACTATGATTGTCAGCTCCATCTAGTGGAAAAAAATATGGTATTTTCCTGATTCATGCTATTGTCTATGAAAAAAAAACTTTTCATCTGGATATAAATATGCTCTATTATATAAAAAAAATGTATTCCCCAGATCCTTTTATGTTTGCATGCTCCTAAGGTTATTTCACATTTGGCTAATAGGAATCAGTAGGGAAAATTTGTATTTTAAGTGATGCCGGTAGTGCTTTTTTCATCTAATACAGAAAACACAGCATACTTAAAGGGTTACTAAATCTACAACGGTAAAATCAGTCTGTATATGCAGTAAAGCATGCTTGTTATACTCACTGTGGAACCTAAAGGGTTACTCCTCTGCATTGGGTAAAAAAGCTGTTTGATCTTTTTTCTCTGATCTTCCTCTTGTTCAAATGCCCACGCTGATAAGTCAGACTGAACCATGCCCTTCTGCACATGCTCAGTTTAGTGTGTATTGCTAGAGAGGTTTTCTCTTGGGAGAGTGCTTGTGATCAGCACAGGGCCAATCAGCACTGTCCAGACAGAGGTCAGGGGATTTCCATTCTCCTAGAGTAAACTCCTCCTACAAGTTTAACCAGTGCTTAGCTGAAGTCACAAGACTGCCCTAACTGCTGATAAGAAAAGGTATTTAGCAGTTTATATTTACTAAAATAATTGCACTTCCATGTTCTGTGTACTGTGGGAGACCAGATATAGTGACTGCAGGGTCCTGGGTTTAGTAACACTTTAATATCTTTTCTCCTGTACATGATTCCTGATAATTCTTTGAAGGCATGTCTTAAATCATGATTTAACAATCTTAAAATCATGATTTTAGGTCTGATATCTAAAGCAGTATATTAACCAGGTATGAAGAACATGAGATTTTTTTTTTCCTTTTTAATTTCACATTTAAACCACTTCCCGACTGCCCTATAGCAGAAATACTGCTACAGGGTGGCATGGGTACGCAAAACCACATATATATACGTGATTTCGCATAACCAGGTAGGGGGCGGGTGTGAGCCACACATGCGCCATACCCGTGCCACCATTCGCGGCTGCGGCTGTCAATCACCAGGTGCCGGCCGTTAATTACCCTCTGGTGCCCGGTGATTACCAAGCATCTCCGACAGGGTGGAAGACTGTTTTGTTTACAAACAGTCTTCCTGTCAGCTCAGGAACACTGCTTGGGATGGCTGTGCACATTCCAATCAGTGTGCTTACTGTGAAGCACACACCCCGTGCCCCCTAGTAAAACACTCCCTACATATAGTTAACTCTTTGATTACCTCTCATGTTAACCCCTTCCTGCCCAGTGTCATTAGTACAGTGTCAGTGCTTTTTTTTTTTTCAGCACTGATCACTGTATTGGGATTTTGTTTAGCAAAGACATGTCGCAGATTACATTTTGGCCTAAATTTATGACAAAATTTGTTTTTATATATTTTTTACTGGATATGTTTAATAGCAAAAAGTCCCAAATATTGTTTTTTTTCTCAAAATTGTCTGTCTTTTTTTTTAATAGCGCAAAAAAAACCACACAGGCAATCAAATATCACCAAAAGAAAGCTCAATGTGTGGCAAAAAAAGGACATAAATTTAATTTGGGTGCGGTGTTGCATGACCGTGCAATTGTCAGTTAAACTAACGTAGCACCATAACGCAAAAAATGGCCTGGTCAGGAAGGGGGGTAAATCCTCAGGAGGGCAAGATAAATTATTTAATAGAGATGGCCATTACTTCTAAGCGAGCTGCAAGAGATGTTCGTAATTGAGACTGACATCCATTGACTTAGTAAACCCTTTTAGGAGTAGCTATAAAATGAAACAGATGGCAGATATATCATTGGCTTTGGTGGATTGTAATTGAATAGCCCTAATAAATCAGATGAATTTGATACTAAGCACTGGGAAGTCCAGAGACGGCAGCAGCCTTGTGCTATATAGAGCTTTTCGTACTTGCCAATTCTGACGCTGTCATCGCATTTTCCATAGAGAGTTCCCAAGAGTCACCGAATGCCTGCTGCAAAAGCAGCATGATTGCTTTCAGCATATACATTACTGTTAACATATGTCCAAAATTCCCTGTATACAAACAGCGATAGCATGTTTGTAAATAATATCCTTTGTATTTTAAAGCTGAAGTTCAATGTTTATTTTTTTTTGCCTTTCCTTTTTCCCCCTTTCCCCCTATTCAGTATGTTAATTATATATTTTTAAATAAAACCTTCCTGTTTTCATCACATACCCTATTTTAGACCCAGTGATGTCATCACTGGGTCTCTGTACTTCAATATGTAATGCAGACAGATGAAGAGCCCCAATGTATGCATTGGATCGGCTTGTGGGATGTGTTTTGCTGAAACCAAAATGCCTTGATGTCAGTCTGGAGGAATTGTCATTTCAAGGCAAGGAGTTTGCATGCAGATTCATCTAGGTAATGCCAACATGTGATGCTGATCCTCTATGATTCAAAGGACTGAAAAAAAATGAATGAAAAGGGCAGCCCACAGACAGTAAGGCTGGCCATAGACGGGCCGTTTATCGGCTGAATTGTCGGCTGATAAATGAAAAATCGGTTGTTGCCATTGCCGATGATGCCATCAATGTCTACGGAAAACGGCAGATTTTCCAGCTTGACCGATAAAAAGAAACGAGAAGATCCACAAAAAACGGCCAACGGCATTGCCCCACTAACGGCGTGAATATCGGCAGATTTTTCGTGCGGATGAAAGTTTGGCCGATAAATAACCTGTCTATGGTCTGCATTAGGCTAGGGAGGGGAGGGAGGAACTAGATGATGCAAGACCCTCAAGCAGGAAACAAAGTGAATTCTGTTTGACTTGCTCCAGTCTCTAATGCACACTGTGAGAGGCGCAGAGTGTGCAGTAAATTTATAGTAAGCATTTTCAGTATAGGAGAGCAGTCTGAACAACTGTGCAAGACTGAACATAAGGACAGAGCTCAACTTTACAGTGTTTCCTAAAACATGTGGGCATAGTCACTTTCACAGTGTGTTCTTCATGTAAATATGTATATAGAATTAAAATTCTGTTTTACGGACAACATATTATGAAAGAATCCGGGAGGCTGCCATTGCTTGCTAATCTTTCTGAAAATACTAGTTCCTTGGCTGTCATTTGGATATATTGGCATTTGGGTTTCCTGAATGGCTGGCTGGCAAGAACAAGTCTAGGGATAGACTTTATGACACTTATTTACATCATGCTTGTTCCAGATCAGTGACTCAAAGAGTACTGAAGAGTCATGCAGCCAGGCTACAAGCATGATAGGGTCACTTTTACCACTTGCCCTCCTAAGGATTTACCCCCCTTTATGTCCTTTTTTTTCCCACAAATTGAGCTTTCTTTCGGTGGTATTTGATCGCCTGTGCGTTTTTTATCTTTTGCGCTATAAGCAAAAAAAGACCGACAATTTTGAGAAAAAGACAATATTTTGGGCTTTTAGCTATTAAACATATCCAGTAAAAAAATATATCTCCCATATATCTCCCCTTTTGGCAAGAGACTAATGCAGGAGGAAACCCCAGATGGGTTGACTCCGAAGTTAGTCTGTACTTCCAGTCCCCCAATGCCAGCACCCACACAGTTCCCCAAACAAATTGTCCCAAACATAGCATTACTCACCCAGCCAACCTCTGACTCTCTCGTAGAACATACCCGCTGCTGGGAAGAAGTACGGACTGATCCTTCCCCCTGAAGTCCTCTCAGCCGCTGGAGAGAAGACAGGGTGGCTGGGTTGACTCCATTATGCTGTTGGGGATCTGGGCCGACTGCCCAGCATCCTTGGGGTATCCAGGTGGTGACTGTAGTCTCATCCACTTTGACTTGATGAACATCCCCCAGTGTTCACAAAGTAAGGCTGACATCCTCCTGTCCCAATGCCAGACCCTTTTCTGGGGTTGTGTCAGTGGACACCGAAGTCCCATCCATGGACATCAGCTCAAGCTGCTGTTGTGAGGTGTCGATTGCATCCTCTTCCTGTAGCTCCTGCAGTGCTGATTGTTGTGGGCAGAGGTCAACAACGCCATGCCCTGATGTTAGCTCTTCTGCTGGAGGCGCACTGGCTATTTCTTCCTCAGCAGAAAAGTCAATCAAATCCCCAGTCTCTGGAACTGGTGTCTGGGGATAGGGGTTCACCATCTCCTGTCCATGGAACCCAGAAGATGTTACCAGTGCTGGGCAGAGTTCAGCAATGTTTGGCCCTGTTGCCAGCTCTTCTGCTGGAGGCTCACCAGGTTTTTTTTCCTCAGCAGAGAAGTCTATCAAATCCCCTGTTTATGGAATTTCTACTGCCGATTCTTGAGCATGCTGCTGAACATGTTTTAGCAGTTGCCTGTATGCCCTTTCCAGATGCTGTTCTTACATCAGCAGGTATTTCAGATCTGATTCAAGCTCTGAGACCCCTGTGAGGCCGAACATAGCCTCTGTCTTCTCACAGACCCTCAAAGGTAGGTTCTCCTTCATTGCCAAACAAAAAAAGTATCTGTAAGGCTCTCCCATAGCAATCCAGGGCCACCAAAGTCATATCCCTCCGGAGAGCATTCTGTTGTCACCCCTAAATATTTCTGCTCTGTGTACCATTGCAGAGCTTGATATCGGTTGTCCAGCTCTATCTCCTGCTGGACCAGCCTGTCCAACTCAGTCACCCATTGCTCCTGGGATCGCTCTCCCAGCAATGGCATCCGTAACGTCCGATGGTCCCTGGCCCATTCTCCTGGGGTTGGACAGCACTTGTACATACCAGTAAACTGGAGGGCTCCACTCCAAAGCACTACCCAAATCCACTGCCTGAGCTCCAGGTACTCATCTGCAGACAAAGTCCTGGGTATGTGCAAGAATGATCCACAGCAGCCCTGGGAACTCTGATGCCAGGTCCATATCTCTACTGGGGTGACCGATGTCTACTTTCCTGATCTTGAATCCCCGTGGTGGTGTGGACGTGTTCACAGCCAGGAAGCACAATCCCACTGTTGCCACCAATGTAACGGAACCAACTCAGTCTGCGCTTGGTTACTTCCGTTATAATACCGCATCTCCGTCCGAACAGCAGCCACAGACACCACAGCCGACCAAACAAGACTAGATGAAACTGGTCTGTCTGAACATAGAACTCTTTATTTGAAATGTGAACTGGCTTTTTATACACTCAGGGATAAGGATACAGGGTGGGGAAATCTACACTTAGCAACAAGAGACACACAGGTATTCAAACTTCACACCAACAGACAGTCCCATCAGGAGGGAGGGCTGCTGGAGACACCCCTCACTAATAGAACCATGGGATGCAACCACATGGCATTAAACAATCAACAACCCCCCAACCCAATATTAGGACAGATCACCCTGAACCTCTAACAGGGTGACTTATACATAAGAGGGATATGGAGAGCTGAGACAGGGGTCTCCCCACTTCTCCAAAGTGAGCTGGATTCCATGGGCCCCCCACCCAAAGTGACTCGCGTCACAGATATGTCTGTTGATTAGTGGTGCATGAGGAGACTGATGTAGTGAGCTAAGAGGTAGAGAGATAGATTTGGGTGTCTTTAGCATAGAAATGGTATTGAAAGCCATGGGAGGCTGTCAGGGATGCGGGTGTGACCAGAAGTGTGTGGACTGACAAAGGGAAACGCAACCTTCAGATATGGTATAAATAAGACAATTTATTAAGACTAACAATACAAACATAAACGCAGTGCACCAAACCCCAAGCTAACACAAATACATACAACAAGGTGAAACAAACCCAAACCTAAACTGATAAAGATACACAGGTACATACACATATAGAGCACAACGTAGTCAGGCAGGCCGGGTCGATAACTATCGGGCAGGTAGGTACAGGAGGAGCAGGAGGAGAGAATGGTCAGGGTCACAAGCCAGGGATCAAACAGGAGAAGTCAGCAGAGGTCAGGATCAGGCAGGGTCGGCAACAAGTCAGGCAGGAACAGGAACAGGACCAGGAACGCAGGTTACAAGGTACAGGGGCCCATGGAAAAACACACACCAAGGCACAGACTGCAGGTCTGGCCATCCCTTAAATACACCACCTGCAATCAGCCCCAGGTGATGGCTAATTGCCGAAGTAAACCTCTGGTTGTTGAGAGCACCCGCTGGCCAGCCCTGGTACTGCAGCCCACAAGGCAGGTGAGTCCCACCACTATTGGCAAGTCCATTCCTGACAGAGGCATTCAACTGACCCAGAGAGGAGGTGTAGATTGACAATAGGAGGGGTCTCAGAACAGAACCTCAGGGAATGTCAAGGGAGAAAGGACGAGGAGAAGAGGAAGTAGAATTGTAAGTGACACTGAAGGGTGAGAACCAACGAAGGGCACAGTCACGGAAACCAAAGGAGTACATTTTTTTGAGGAGGAGGGAGTGGTCCACTGTGTCAAAGGCAACAGAGAGTTCCAGGAGTAGGAGTACAGAATAGTTTCCATTGGTTTTAGCCATTAGTAAATTGTTTGTAAGTTTGAGGAGAGCAGTTTCCATGGAGTGCTGAACTGTTGTTCCCAGTTGCTTCCACTTTGTTATAATACCACTAACAGTTGACCGTGGAATATTTAGTAGCAAGGAAATTTCACAGATGGACTTATTGCACAGGTGGCAACCTATCACGGTACCACGCTTGAATTCACTGAGCTCCTGAGAGCGACCCATTCTTTCACAAATGTTTGTAGAAACAGTCTGCATGCCTAGTTGCTTGATTTTATACACATGTGGCCATGGAGGTGATTGGAATGCCTGAATCCAATGATTTGGAGGGGTGTCCCAATACTTTTGGCTATATAGTGTATGTTAGTGTATGTTACTGACCAGATCACCAGGTGAAAAAAGAGGGGAAAAAAGCCTACAAAAGAAAACTGATGCAGCCACCACATCTAATGATTGGAAAGCTGCCATATATTACTGTTTTGGTTTTAGTACTGATTTAAAACAATATTCATAACAAACCATTGAACCAGACCTTCTATACTAAAAAATATCCATCGCTTTGACGAGTTGGAATGAACTATTTTTGACTATACTACAAATGTTCTGGACCAGGGTGGTGCAGTGGACACATCCTACCTTGATTTCAGCAAAGCATTTGACATAAATCTATATATTAATCGAATAAAAAAGTTGTACAACTTAACCATTGGATGGTTTAATGGATACACAGTTGGCTAAAGGACAGATATCAGAGTGTGGTTGTAAAAGGGGTTCATTCAGAACTGAGACCATTCATCAGTGATATACAGCAAGGCTCTGTTTGTGTTTGCGTTATTTCTGTTTGTGAGTGGCATGACTGAATTCTTGGTAGGCACGGTATGTCTTTTAGTTGATGACAAATGTGTACAATAGGGTTCATATTCCCAGAAGTATTTGTAACGTGGAACATGAGCTGGGTTGCTGACATATTGGTCAAAGCAAGCACAAAAATGGTGACAGATCATAAGAGACTGCAGAAATTTAAAGTGTACGGTCTGGAGGAAAGAAGGAGGGGGGGGGGGGGACATGGTTGAAACCTTTAATAACTTTAAGGGTGTGAAGAAGGTTTAGAAGGACTAAGATCAAGAACATGGGAACATAACCTCAAACTAGCAAGAGGAATGTTCAAAACTAACCATAGAAAGGTATTTTACTGAAAAAGCAGTTGATGCTTGGAAAAGACATCCTAAAGTATGGGAATTTAAACATGTTTGGGACAAACATAGATCTTTACTTAAGACAAGAAAGTTAAAAAACATAAGGGGCAGACTTGATGGACAACTTGGTGTTTTTCTGATGTCACTCTTCATGAAGACCAAAATACTAATACTGGCACAGTAAGTCTATTGCACTGTAGTTCACATTAAATGGCTTCATAACACAGATGCATTGCATTGTACCAGGCTACCATGCATTGTGGTTTGCAGGGTCATAAATAAAGGTGCCTATTATAGGCACATAGTACATTACATGCAAGCAAAAAGAGGACTGCATCATCAGGGAAGAGTTATGGACTGGAAAAAAAGGTGCGGGTATGTTTTTCTGCTTAGGTAGCTTTCAGCTCATTTAAAATAAATTAGCTGCCTTTAGCATAACACACATTAAAGCAATGCACTTGATTGGGTAATTGCAAATTACATATTTTCTTATTAACCTCTTGGCACCGGCGCCTCCCCTCCCGGCCCTTTAAGAGTTTCAGAAGCTGGAAGGCGGAGCGGGGTTTTAGGGTCATGTGACCACCGTGCTTCACCGTCACGGTGCTCACATGATCGGAGAAGGTCTTTATCGAAATGGGAAATTGGGACCTTTCCGGGAGTAGCAGGACATATGCGCTGGGAGCGCGCAGGGAGTGCGCTCTCAGCACATATGTATTTTTAACTTGCACGCAAATATGCGGCCGCTCGGCGTCAAGGCCCAGACGCCGAGAAGCTGCATATTTGTGTGCGATCGAGGAGGATCAAGGAGTTAATATTGGCCTTGCAAATATCTAATAAAGTCTCTAATATCCTGGTTATTCTGGTTACCTTTGCTGACTATAGGAATTTCATTGTAAGCTGACCATATGGACAAGCCAGCCCACTGATCTCCTTTCAGGAATGTGTGATTACAAACTGAACAAGTGTTTGAAAGGTCATATTGTTGCTTACAAAGGGAGTTGACTGGGGGCTGTCCATAGTCTATATACTACAGATGTAGCTGGAAATATTTGTCTCGACCCAGAGCTTGCGTTAAGCATGCGTCTGTTCTGATCATCGGCTACGCCATATAATGGAGGGATCCATGGCAGAAACAGCATCTTTACTTAAGTATTCTTGTTATATTTTCATCCTAGATTGCAAGCTCTAATGAGCAGGGCCCTCTTTTTCCTCTTGTACCAAATTGTATTGTAACTGTAATGTCTACCTTCATTTTGTAAAACGCTGCGCAGACTGTTCGCGCTATATAAATCCTGTATAATAATAATAATTATTATTATTGTTATCTGTCATTATTATTATTATTATTATATTATACAGAATTTATATAGCGCCAACAGTTTGCGCAGCACATTACTGTCATTACTTGTTATAAATGTTAAACTTGTAAGTATTTGTATGATCTCTCTTTGCAGACAACCTCAAAAATAACACAAAACAGCACTGGAGCAGGCAGTTGGGAATGGGCCTTTAAGCTGAAATCCAGGGATGTTAAATTTTGCAGACTTATATTGGGCCAATAGAGTCCAATCTAAATATACATATGTGATACCTGATTGGCTCCAGCTACTACAATGATGGCCTTGATCTTCCTGGTGCGGTGCCGAATTACTATGCCGATCGGCTGCCCTTTGGCATAGTAACTATAAGGGGTTGCTCACTCGGCCACAGCCACCATTCAAAGAACGCTTTGCATTTTTCTCAATGACTGCAAAGCATTCTCTGAATGAATGAGGTGGAGATTGTAATGTCATTGCCCTTCATTTTCACAGTGTCCAGTCAGAAAAGACTTTGCATTCACTGAGAAAAATGCGAGCCATTCTCTGGAAGTTGGCCATCTGAGCAAGGGACCCTCTGTGGTTACTATGCAGAAGGACTGGCAAAAATATAATCCCTGGAGTTCAGCTTTAAAAATATACCCATACCAGAAGTTTTAAAATACTAGACCTGGTACATTAAAAATATACATACCAGAAGACCAACAGACCTAATGAATTAATCATTTCCAAACCAGAGAAAAAAATAATATGCAAAGAAACCCCTTTATCCCTCAGAAGCTTCGATAGAAGTTGAAGAAAGAGCAAAAGGCAAGCTATCCACTTGCTGCATGCAGCTCGTACAGGCACAATAATTCCTGGCTGAGACCTGCTGATTGGCTGTGTCCAATCACAGCCCAGAGCCCTGTGTTGTCAAACACACAGGGCACTGTACAGAGGTAATGATCTGTTTGTTTCTTCTCAGTGCAAAGTTTATCTATATCTGTCACAAACCAATCAATATACACTTATTGGGATTTTGTTTTCACCAGACATATAGCACAGTAGATTTTGGTCTAAATTTATGAAGAAATTATATTTTTTTATTGAATATGTATTATAGCAGAAATTAAAAAGAAATATTGTGGGTTTTTTTTTTAATTTTTCACTCTTTATTCGTTTATGTAATAAAAGATCCAGTGGTGATTAAATACCACCAAAAAGAAAGCTCTATTTGTCTGAAAAAAACTGTATACATTTTATTTGGGTACAGTATTGCATAGACCAGATAAAGTGCTAAATAGCAAAAAATGGCCTGATCATGAAGGGGGGAAAATCCACTGGTGGCTAAGTGGCTATACATAGGATACTCTGTGGATCAATATAAATAATCATCCCCAAAATATCCATAATTAAAGGATTTGTGTTGTACCTAAGTGGTATACTTTGTACATGCTCTACGCACAGACTTTGATTTGTTGCTTTTCATGTATCATTTTCTCTTTTCATTTTTTCACTCCAGTACCTATCTATTATACCTAACCCAATCCAGTTACTGCATCCTCATTCTGTGTTTATGTGGCACTAAGAAGTGGAAAGGAGAGTCTGGTGGTTGTCTCAGAAGTTACAGAAGTCTGTATTGCTGCAGAGTTCAACAATATATATAAATCACAAACCATGAAATCCAGAGTCTCTATGTGCCGGTAAAGAAATGCAAGGATTACTTGGGCATTCCTGATGCTTTCGTTTGAATTTGATTGTAAACCTTAAAAAATGATGGTACTGTCTCTATAAAGCAATATAATGTGCATTGTAGTACAGCAATCTTATTTATTGCTTTCAGTGTAGTATAATACCTGGTTGATCCTGCCTGTGCCTCTGTTTCATTCCTGTCAGTAGAGTGACCATGCTAATCATGGCTATCCATGACAGCATGATCAGTTTAAATCTTTTGTCAAGCTGTTCTGTGTAAGAGCACAGTCTGTTTGTATTTTCCTCTTCCTAGTTCTGTAGTTTGTGTGAAGCCGCTCCCCTATCCGCCCCTCCCCACCCCTCCTGCCTTGATTGACCAAGGATTCCCTTCTGCATCTGCATCTCCTCTTTGTTAAAGCCCCTTCCATCCCTGTGCTTGGGAAGGAGAAGAATAAAAATCACCTGACCGCACACAAGCACAGCAATAAAAAGGTATTTAGTGATGTAAAAAAACACTGCCATTATAAGATCACTATAAAAGAACAGTCTGTCAGTCTGTTAATTAAGGGGAGTGGTTATTGTTCACAGGTGTATATAGGTTTCTATAGAACATTTGAGCTTGCTCACACTTGATGGTGGCTTGAATGTGGAATTTGTGAACAAAGTGGAATTTTGAACTAAAGTAGAAAATTAAAAAACAGGAGTTGAAAACAGGAGTTAGGACAGAAGTCTTCTAACCTGTAAGTAATATCTTAAATTTCCTATAAATAATTATGTTGTAACAGAGATAATAGGTGCCAGCAAGGTTGAAGGTTTTGCTCAGTGCACAGTGTGTCATATATATGCAAAAATGGTGCAACAGCTCCAGGATGCATACAGATGTGAGCAGGTTGCCATTCTAGAAGCTCACATTAGAGATCCGGAGGAGCAAGTTGCAACACTGAGCAGAAAGGACAACTTTGAAAAGGGCCTTCTGCTAACTGGTGGTTATTGGGGTTGATGTGGAGGGTGGAGGGGTAAGTCAGGATTATCAGGTAGGAAGATAGTTTAGTGTAGCTGGGGGGACTGGTAGGGGTTCAAAATGGAAGACCAGTCCTGTGTTTGAGCACCAAAACAAATTTGCCAAGTTGAGTGAAGGTGTGGAGATGGCAAACACACAGGTAGCAGCCCTGGATGTCACTGCTACCCCTAACAGCCAGGAAAGCAGTCCATCTAGTAGGGGCGGTGATGGTTGTGCAGGACATCTTGACAGTTGGTGGTAATAGGGGATTATATAATCAGAAGAACTGGATAGAATTATTTGTTAGCAGGATCGCCTCACCTGAATGGTTTGCTGTCTCACTGGTACCAGGGTTTGGCATGTGGTGGATCCGTTTGATAAATTACTAGGAGGGGCTGGGCATGACTCGGTCCATGTTGGAACCAATGATAGTATACATGGTAGGTGGAGGCTCCTTAAAAATAAATTTAAAGAACTAGGCTGCAAGTTGAAGGGAAGGACCTCCAAGGTGATATTCTCTGAAATATCACCTGTGCCATGCGCAACACAGGACAGACAGGGGGAGATTAGAGAGCTGAATGCATGGCTAAAGAGACTTGGTGTAAGAGGGAAGGATTTGGGTTTCTAGAGCACTGGGCTGACTTTTCATTTGGGTACAACCTATATGCTAAAGATGATTTGCACCTAAATGGAAGGGGGTCTGCTGTCCTGGGGGAAAGGTTTATGGGGAGGCTGAAGGAGTATTTAAACTAGAATTGAGGGGGGACGGTGAACTAGAATTCAATGGGGAAAACAGGTCAGCTAGGGGTCAGACAATAATGTAGGGTGGAATGAGGATAGATGGGGGAGGGTTATGGCAGGTGATAAGATTTCCATGTTACAAACAACATTTGGAATTGGTACCATTTGTACGGAAAAAAAAAATGCAAAATAAGTGTGCACAAGGTGTCAATTAATTAAAGTGTTTGTTCACCAATGCCAGAAGTCTGGCAAGCAACATAGGTGAGTTAGAAGCTTTGGTACATGTAGAGAACTATGATTTAATTGGTATTACTGAATCTTGGCTTCATTCTTGACATGACTGGTCCATTAATATTCCTGGCTATGTTCCCTTTCGGAGAGACAGGGTAAAAAGGAAAGTTGGTGGTGTCTGTCTCTATGTGAGAAGTGATCTCAGAGCAAGTGTAGAAGAGGACCTAGTTGATGGAGAGTGTGATGAGACTTAAGCATTAAGGGTGGAACTGCATAGGGGATGCGTACTACAAAGGTAATCATTAGAGTTTCTTATAGGCCTCCCAGTGTTAATGAGGAGGTGGAGACTCAGCTCCTTGCACAGATACAAAGGGCTGTAATAGTGATAATGGGGAATTTTAACTATCCGGAAATTTAATGGAGTAACGGCACTGAAGGAGCAGGTAAAGGGCAAACATGTATAAACCTACTACAGTTAATAGCGGCACCGACTAGGAATGATGCTGTGCTGGACCTGGTAATTTCAAACCATGCAGAGCTTATAATTAATGTGCAAATAATGGACATCTGGGTAGCAGTGAAATAACATGATTTCATTTCATGTTAGCTGTAAACAACAAACACATACTGGAAAGAGAGAGAACATTTTCCAAGGATGAGGGCTGCTCTCCAAGACTTAGATTGGAAGGGAATATTGGCATAGAAGAACACAGAACAGAAATGGGAATTCTTCAAAAAGACAGTATATGAACACACTGCAAAATATATTCCCATGAGCAACTGTGGGTATTGGGCTGTATACACTTGTTTTTCTCTTTTATTGGTTGAACTAGATGGACTTGTGTATTTTTTCAACCATACTAACTATGTAACAGATATTGTGATTTTTTTGGTTTAGAGTTTACAACTACTTAAATTAGGAGTAAGGAGTTATCCATGAGTAAGGAGTTTTGCCAGCAATGTGCCAAGGCATCTGTAATGCCATTCAGACTCTTTGACCACATTAACTTTATTTTTAACTCCCACTTTCCAATGACATTTTCTCTGTAAAGTTCAGTGTTTGTACTGTGAGGCTTTCCACTTCCACTAGAGTGCAGATAATAGCTTACATTTTGATACTCTAAATAGGGAATCTATACTACCTCTAGGCTTTAGAAGCAGACCGCACACTGCCAGATCAGAATTCCAACATTGTTATTTCTTGGCTGGGACTGAGCCACTCTAAAGCAGATTTGACTTGTACATACCAGGGGATGACTAAACTACACAGATAAGGGCATTTACATTGAAAATCTGTATTATGTAGGAGACAATCAAAGTGGTTGCATGAGAGCTGCATACACGTAGTAATGCATACATACACGTAGCACTCATATACCTGTGGTCATTTGATATGGCAGCTAAAGTGTAAAACTCAAAGGTGGGGAATAGCCTTAATAAAGATTATTAGCAGTGAAGATCATAAAGCTGAACTCTAGCAATTAGGCAAAATGTACTCTAGCAGTGTGGGGGCAGTATATGGGGGTCCCCCTTTCTTAAAAAGAAATTATTACACACATACATTATGAGTATTTTTTGTTACAATTACAGGACTACTGAGTCATTGGCAAATCTAATTTTTATGAACAGTTCCCCTATAGCACATTACACATTTGGTGGTCCTTTCCAAAGTTAACCGCGTATTGGTCTAGAACATTTGGCCTCCAAACCCTATTTCATCTAATAGTTCCCAAAGACATGATGATGGCCCTTCTCCACCTCACAGTTCCAGGATTTTTTGCATACCAACAGAAATTGGGCACATACTTGTTTTTGACTGTGAAGTAAACAATAGCCAAAGAGTGGAAGAAGCCCACAGTCCCCTTTCAAGAAGTCAAATACTGTATACATTTATGTTGGTTAATGAAAACTGTCTAGCATTTTTCACAACCCCAAGTTATCATAATATGTGAACAATCATCTCTGAACCCATCTAGCCACAGATACTTATAATTCACTTATCTGATCCTCTGGCCTAAATCAGTGGGGATACATCCTGTTGTATTCTATCCCTATATCTCCCCTTTGTGTTGCCCATACTTTTCCTTGTCCTTTGTTTCTATCCCAGTCCCCCCCCACTCCTCAATTTCCATTATAATTCCCTCCATTTTTCCTGCCCAAACTCATCCGCCTATATAGGTGTTTGGACATCCCACGTTACTTCAAGCTCATGAAAAGTCTTAAAAGTTATCCTTCTACGAGACCTGGAAAATGATATACTGTATAGATTTGTTAATTTCATCTTAATAGTTCACGCATTTTTACCAGATGTTTTAGCCTCTGCATGTGTATTACTGTTATTACTCCTTAAAAGCAATAAAAAGGATTGAAACATAAAAAATGGGCAAGTATATTACCTTTCAAAAGAAAACATTGTCTACTAGTCATGATCAGGTGCTAAATTGATTCAGATTTTTTGTAAAACAACAAACATGTCATACTTACCTGCTCTGTGCAATATTTTTGCACAGAGTAGCCCCGATGCTCTCCTTCTTGGGTCCCCTACCGCTGCTTCTGGCTCCTCCCCCTACTGAGTGCTGCGTACTCTGAAGGCACTCGTTCATGCTTGCTCTTGAGCCACTTCTGTGTGTCCATAAGACACTGACTGTGATTGACAGCAATGGGAGCCAATGGCTCTCACTGCTGTGTCTCAGTCATTGAGGAGGGAGAAAGACACTACTCTTGAGCACATTGCTGGATCGAGATTGGGCTCAGGTAAGTATAGAGGGGGCTAAGGGGGGAGCTGCACACTGAAGAAGACTAGTATGCATTAAGGTAAAAAACCTTTAGAACCACTATAAAAGTGAACACGTATTCACAAAGGTACTGTATGAGAACTATATTACTACACTAAATCACTTCCATTGTGAAGGTTTTTATAACCATCGGTCCTTGTAAATTACTGTAATAATTATGGCTGACTTTTTGCTACCCTACAGTTCCTTGAAAAAGTATTCATACCCTTGAAATTTTCCACATTTTGTCATGTTACAGCCAAAAACGTAATTATATTTTATTGGGATTTTAAATGATAAACCAACACAAAGTCGCACATAATTGTGAAGTGGAAGGAAAATGATAAATGGTTTTCAAAACATTTTACAAAGAAATATCTGAAAAGTGTGGTGTGCATTTGTATTCATTTACTCTGATACCCCTAACTGAAATCTGGTGGAATCAATTGCCTTCAGAAGTTACCTAATTAGTAAATAGAGTCCACTTGTGTGTGTTTTCATCTCAGTAAAAATACAGCTGTTCTGTGAAGCCCTCAGAGGCTTGTTAGAGAAGATTAGTGAACAAACAGCATCATGAAGGCCAAGGAACACACCAGACAGGTCAGGGATAAAGTTGTGGAAAAGTTTAAAGCAGGGTTAGGTTATAAAAAATCCCAAGCTTTGAACATCTCACAGAGTACTGTTCAATCCATCATCCAAAAATAAAAGACTATAGTACAACTGCAAACCTACCAAGACATGGCCATCCACCTAAACTAACAGGCTGGGAAAGGAGAGCATTAATCAGAGAAGCAGCCAAGAGGCCCATGGTAACTCTGGAGGAGCTGCAGAGATGCACAGCTTAGGTGAGAGACTCTGTCCACAGGACAACTATTAGTCAAGCACTCCACAAATCTGGTCTTTATGGAATAATGGCAAGAAGAAAGCCATTCTTGAAAGAAACCCATAAGAAATCCTGTTTGCAGTTTGTGAGAAGCCATGTGGGGGGCACAGCAAACATGTGAAAGAAGGCGCTCTGGTCAGATGAGACCAAAATTTAACTTTTTGGCCTAAAAACAAAACACTATGTGTGGCGGAAAACTAACTCTGCACATCACCCTAAACACACCATCCCCATCGGGAAACATGGTGGTGGCAGCATCATGTTGTGGGGATGCTTTTCTTCAGCAGGGATAGGGAAGATGATCAGAGTTGATGGAAAGATGGATGGAGCCACATACAGGGCAATCAAAGACTTGAGACTTGGGTGGAGGTTCACATTCCAGCAGGACAACAAGCCTGAACATACAGCTGGAGCTACAATGGAATGGTTCAGATCTAAGCATATTCATGTGTTAGAATGGCAAAGTCAAAGTCTAGACCTAAATCCAATTGAGAATCTGTGGCAAGACTTGAAAATTGCTGTTCACAGATGCTCTCTATCCAATCTGACAGAGCTAGAGCTATTTTGCAAAGAAGAATGGGCAAAAATTTCACTCTTTAGTTGTGCACAGCTCTAGAGACATACCCAAAAAGACTTGTAGCTGTAATTGCAGTGAAAGGTGGTTCTACAAAGTATTGACTCAGGGGGGCTGAATTCAAATGCACGCCACACTTTTCAGATATTTATTTATAAAAAATGTTGAAAACCATTTATCATTTTCCTTCCACTTCATAATTATGTGCCACTTTGTGTTGGTCTATCACATTGGTCTCCAAACTGCGGCCTGGGGGCCGGATGCAGCACTTTCCTAGCTTTTATCTAGCCCTTGGGGCACTATTTCATCCACTGATACCAACAATGAGGCATAATTCCCCCCCCCACTGACACCAAACTAAGGGGCAAAATTCCTTCCAATGACACCAACTATGGGCCACAGTTCCTCCCACTGATGCACACAATGAGGCATTGTCTATTCCTACTGATGTCGGGACGTTTTTTCTACTCCCAATGGCCACAGTTCGGCCCCCTAAAGTCTGAAGGACAGTAAACTGGCCCTTTGTTTAAAAAGTGTGGAAACCCCTGGCCTATCCCAAAAAATCCCTCCAACAAACACATTTACGTTTTTGGTTGTGACATGACAAAATGTGGAAAATTTCAAGGCGTATGAATACTTTTTGAAGCCACTGTATTACATTACAGTTTTTCAAAGTTTTTGCTATAGCCAAAGTCATATTGTAGCAAACCCCATAAAATTCTAGACCCCTACTACCCAACCTGCAGTCCCCTGCACTTACTTTGGACCCTGTAGACAGTAGTCTGTTTCCTTTACATAGGTGCCTACTAAAAGGCCAAAATTAACATTCAGTTTAACTTACACCTGGAGTGTATTTAACTGATATACGGTGGGTATAGAAAAGAATCACCCCCTAACAAAAAAAATAATCACATTTTGTTTCTTTGCAGCCTGAAATGAAGACAGACTCAGTTTTTGTTTTATCCAGCAGTATTTGTAGGATAACAACTTACTGGTGCAACTTACAACATCCAAGTGAAAGATATAACACCAACATCTCAGAAAACAAGAAAAAAGAAACATTATCACTGAGCTGAAAAAGGGATCACCCCCTTGTGTCAGTATTTTGTTGAACCACCTTTTGCTTTAATTACAGTCTGTTGGGATGTGTCTCTACCAACTTTGCACATCTAGACTTTGCAATGTTTGCCTACTCTTATTTGCAAAACTGCTTTAAGTACAGGTAAATTTGATGGTGACCCCTTGTGGACTGCAGTCTTCAAGTCATTCCACAGATTTTCAATGGGGTTTAAGTCTGGGCTCTGACTAGGCCATGCAAGGACATTCACCTTTTTCTCCTTCAACCACTGTGTGGTCATTCTTGATGTGTGCTTTGGGTCATTGTCATGTTGGAAGGTAAACCTTCTTCCCATTGACAACTTTCTGGCAGAAGGCAGCAGATTTTCCTCAGGAATTAGATGATATTTTTCCTCATCCACGTTTCCTTCTATTCTGACAAGTTCTCCAGTCCCTGCTGCAGAGAACCCCCCCCACCTCCATAACAGGATATTACCACCTCCATGTTTTACTGTAGGAATGGTGTTATTTGGATGGTGAGCTGTATTGGATTTAGGCCCCATATAAATCAATTTTATTCTCATCTGACCATAACACTTTTATCCATGTGGCCACAGGATGTTCAAGGAGCGTTTTGGCAAAGTGCAGTCATGACTGCATGTGGCCTCTCTTGAGGAGTGGATATTTTCTTGCAATCCTCCCATACAAGCCACACTTGTGGAGAATTTGTCATATTATTGTCACATGCACACAATGACCACTCTTCGTTATAAATTCCTGCAACTGCTTCAAAATTGCTGTAGATGTCTTGGTAGCCTCTCTGACCAGTTACATCCTGACTCTTTCATCCAGTTTGGAGTGACCTCCTGACCCAGGGAGGGTCTGTGTTGTACCAAATACCTTCCACTTCCTAATAATAGACTTCACTGTGCTTCTAGGCAATAATAAAGCCTTTGAAATATTTTTTTGTATCCATCTCCTGACTTGTGCCTGTCAACAACTTTATCCCGGAGATATGTTGATGCCTTGCCACCCATAGTTGATTGTTTGCTTCAGTTGAATTACCAAGGCCTGAAATGCTCCAGAAAAAGCTCTCAAAGTTAATCAAATTTACTACAGCTGTTCAGGGCTGAATGTCAAATGGCTTTGGTGTCCGTTTATGAACCAGCAGTAATAGATCGCTGCTCAGTTCTCCGGCATTCTTGGAGAACACAGTTCTCCTGTGAATGCCGTTTATGAAGCATATGTAGATCAGTTCTCCAAACGAAGGGAGAATGGTCTACAAACGCTGGAAAACGGCTTTTACTATAATCTCGCGAGATTACAGTAAAAGATCAGTTTACTAAACAGAGGTAAATTATCTCTGCTTAGTTTTCGGTCCCTCCGATTCTCCAGCTCTGGGCTGGAGAATCTGGAGGGAGAACACAGATCTCCAGAGAAGGGCTGAACATATTCTCCTGGGTGTCAAAAACTGTGAATGACCAGAGAATAGCTGTGATCCTCTGAATCTCAGCTATTCTGTGTGTCATAAATGGACACCTTTGTGTGCCATTGAGAAGGTGATTAGATACATCTGATTGAGTTTACAGGTTATTTCTTGGAGGGGGGTGATCCTTTTTTCAACTCGGTGATTCTGTTTTTGAATTTTTTTTTAATTGTTTTCTGACATGTTGGTGTTTTATCTTTCACTTGGATATTATAAGTTGCAGAGTAAATACAGCTGGATAAAACAAAAACTGTGTCTGTCATCATGTCAGGCTTCAAAGCAACAAAATGTGATTATTTAAAAGGGGAGCGATTCTTTTCTATGCCCCTGTAAACTAAAGGCTAAATTGGGTTTTAAGCCAGTGAAGTTAAAGTGACTGCAAAGGCTAATTTTTAAAAAAATAGCAAACATGTGAAACATGGCACACCTGCTCAGTCTTGAGCCACCTCTGTGTGTCTGTAAGAGACACAGAGCTGCAAGACTCCAACCCCTGCTCCTTCCTCAAGGGCTGTGATTGACAGCAGCAGGAGCCAGTGGCTCCTGCTGCTGTCTCTGAGCCAATAAGGAGGGAGAGACCCAAGAGAGGCTCTGCTCTCCTGCATATCGCTGAATCAAGCTCAGGTAGTGAGGGGGGGGGGGAGCTGCATGCAGAAGGTAAAAAGAAAACCCTTCTGCCTTTACAACCACTTTAAAATATTCTTTAGACAGACTTCTAGTAGGTAAATGGTGTGATTTTATCTTTTTCATACCATTATATTTTTTGTGTGTTTGTCCATCCTGTTGCATGTCCATACTCTCTAACAGCTTTTTGTAGAATTACTTTCACTAAATGTTATGTGTGGCCCTTTGGTGATGTCAGGGGCCTCTCTTGTACTCTCATCCAGTAAGTTGAGCACCACTGGTCTTGATGACAATACATTCTCCAGGAATGCATATGTTCTAAACTAAATGTATGTCTTTAATGCTTTGATTAAATTATGGCATGGATTTGATATATTTTATTTATATAATGTTAGCATTTGTATTATTTTATCATTATTATATCATTTGAGCAAACCATGGAGTACCAGTGTTACACATGTGCAGTGTGGATAAATGACAGCATGCTAAAGCACAGAAGAATGCCACAGGCTGGCATCATGTTACTGATGTCTTTGAGCTCTTCCATACTGGCAGCCATGCTAAATGCATGGTTGCTGGTATGAGCTGGTAGAAAACAGTGCCACATCACGGTTACACCACATGGCCCCACAGGGAACAAGGATTTTTGCATTTTCTTGCACTGGGACTGTGCTGAGCAATGCTCCCCAGCGCATTCCTAATGCACGTGGTGTGAAAGAGCTCTAACCCTAGGTTCATACCTATGCAGGTTGCGTTTTGTGCATTTCTGCATTGCGTTTTGCATTGCATTTTTGCACTTGCGTTTTTGTCATGTTTTTGATGTGTTTTGCGTTTTTTTTTAATTCTTTTTTTATTTTTCTTGTTGCTAGGCAGATTTTAAACGTAAACCGCATAAAAAACACAGCAAAAACTCAATACATGCTTTTCGGCAGAGTTCTCATTGAAGTCTATAGAACCAAAAACGCAAAATCCCTGACCCTTTCCAAAAAATGCGCTGGGTGAAGACGCAGAGATGTGAACCTGTCCCATAGGAAATCATGTTAAATGGACTGTACTACGTTTCTGCAAAATGTTGCAGAAAACACATAGGTGTGAATCTAGGGTTAAAGTATAACTAAAGGCAAAACGTTTTTTTTAGTTTTGGATAGAGTGGAGAGGGATTAGAACCCCTGTCAGTCTTTATTGCTGCCTGTACCACCGTTAGGGATATTCACCCTCTATATGTCCTGTTTACCATTATCATTGAAAAAAAAAGTAAAATAAAAACTTTGGGTTGTCCCCAGAAAAGTAATAGAGGGGAATCTTTCAATGGGGACACTAGTTCTGGTGATCTGGGGGTCCTCAAGGAATTCTCTTCATTTGCCGGGATTCTCTCCCATTTCTCTCCCGGGTTGGTGAATATATTGACTGTTTCCTACAGCCAATAGTGCGCAACACGCCATCTTTCCTGAGGGATTCAAAACAAATCCTGGTTGAGATCATGGACATTAAAATAGAGAAGCCTACTTTTCTGGTAACGGCGGACGTTGCTTCGCTCTACAGTAATATCAAGCATGCAGATGGTTTAGAGGCGGCAGAATATTATCTGAATGAGGCCATAGACATACCACACATTCAGAAGCAATATTTATTGGAACTATTAAGCTTCGCAATGAAGCACAATTACTTTTGGTTTGACAATAAGTATTACCTGCAGACCACAGGCGTAGCAATGGGCGCGAAATTCGCTCCTAGCCTAGCGAACATCTTTATGGCAAGATGGGAGGAGGAGGTGATATATTCCATGGAGTGGCCACATTTGCGTTTTTACCGACGCTACATAGACGATATAGTGTTGCTATGGGATGGCGATGACTCTTCACTACTCAATTTTTTTACCACTCTAAACTATAACAACCTAAATATTAAGCTCACTTTCAATTATAGTTACAGTAGTATTGATTTTCTGGATCTCACCCTCATTAATGACGGTACTAGAATTACCACCAAAACCTTTTTTAAAGGTACAGACAGGAATGGGTACATCCCAAAAGACAGTTGCCACCTGCCTAGGTGGCTGGATAACATTCCTAGGGGACAATTCCTTCGGATAAGGCGGAACTGTGGTGCTATGCAAGACTACATTGCACAATCCAACATTCTTAGAACTAGATTCATAGAAAAGGGCTATGACAGCCAACTATTGGATATGGAGATTGACCGAGTGGCTAGTTTGGACAGGGCCAATCTGTTAACTACCCAACATAAGACCAATAAAGAGATTTTCTGTCCTTTTACAACTGCCTTCTCGATACAATATAAAGAAGTTGCCACTATCATTAGGAAGAACTGGAACATTCTTAAGAGTGACCCAGTGATGTGTAAAGCCCTACCGGAACACCCAGAAATCATCTATAAAAAAGCACCAGCATTAAGAAACAGACTAGCCCCCAACGTTGTCAATCCTCCTAAGCAATTGACGTTTGACTTTCTGAATAGAAAAGGGTTTTTTCCTTGCAACAGATGTATGATATGCATTTGTAATGGCATTCACAAGAACCCGATAAAAAGTTTTTGTTCAAATGCTACCGGTAGATCATTTGACATTCAGTCTACTATTACGTGCTACAGCTCCTATGTTGTCTACCTTCTGGAATGTAGTTGCGGGAAGCAATATGTCGGTAGAACGACAAGGAGACTGCGAGACAGGCTGAGGGAGCACCTGGTCAATATTAAGAAAGGTTACAAGGAGCACTCCTTGTCTATGCATTACCGCCAGCGACACAATAAGAATCCACACTCCCTGCGATTTGTGGGTATAGATATCATCAAAAGTAACTGGAGAGGTACCCACAAAAAACGCGCGGTCTCTATGCTTGAGACCAAGTGGATTTATCTTCTACAGTCCCAAGCTCCACAAGGACTAAATGTAGAATTAGATATCAATTGTTTTATCGATACCAGTTGATCGATCTTTAAGCACTTTTCATGATCTCACTTCTTAATCAGATTACTTTTACTTTGCCTTTGTCTGTATTCCCATTTGAGTGTTTAGATCATTTTTAAAAAAGTCGATGCACCTTTATCTCTTGATCGCTTTAACATATTCGATGCACCTTAATCTCAGTACATTTGGTTTTATAATTGTATATTTTATGGGTATTACTTTTAACCAGATGGTTTTTAATCCATATGTTTGTCATATTTGATGTATTTGGTTTTTATTCAGTGCCAGAATCACTTCATATATGAGATCCCACTCATTTATATTTTTATAAACTTGCCTTTCACCAGGCCGTTTTTTTGCTACAAGGGGGCACACAGTATGGTCCATGCATTACTATACTTGCCCCGTGCGTTTTTAGGATTGCAGTATCTTATTCCCAGTAAGATCACTGCAGAATCAACACCTGTATGTCCATATATTCATGTCGGTCTTCTTTAAAATGGCCGCCGCGGACGCTACTGCGCATGCGCGAACGGCCGATCGCTACTGCGCATGCGCGAACCGGCAATAACGGTGCCGCCGCATTGCGGTGTTTTTGGCGCCTTTTTAGGTTTAAAACACCACACTTAACACTGGCACAGTCCCCTCTGATGATGTGTACTTACACGATACGCGTTAGGGAAGTGCCAAGCTATGTTTATCTTATGTACATGTACCTCCGGTCTGGCCGTTTATAAGCAGCTGTACCTTTGCTAAGTAAGTTCTTTTCTGATTGTTCATTTTTAAATAAACGTTATCACACTATTTGAGGCCTTTTTCCACGGGCTCTTTATTTCTGGGGAGCCTGTAAATCCAGTAGGTCCTGGGACTGTGCCTAACAAGAACACATCTGCAGTGACATCCCTGGATCCGTGATACAGCTTCTCCTGGAACCGATGACATCTAGTGGTCACCCTATAGACAACACCCACCTGATCCATCAACACAGTGGCTGGACACAGCTTCCATCCGGACAGATGACATCTAGTGGTCACCCTATAGATGACACCGCCTTGCTCCAGTGATACAGTGGCTGAGTACCAGGGACAGGTCTTAAATGTCCCATGCGCTTTAACATGCGCTATCTGGTCAGTGCATTACTTGGCTTTTCTTTATCATTTCTGATATCTACTATCCCTGGCTCCTCAAGTGTTGGAGACTGTATACGTATTTAGCACATCTGATGAACTGACGCCGTCTTTTTTGCCGATCCACATTCATATGGGATCTATCTTATGTGTAATCATTGTTTTAAGTTAGCGCTGCACTTTCATATTTTACCATTTACTCTGGAGGTTCACGAGGTGCCTTTTAGTGCCAGCAGCTACCCTATCTACATCCACATACTGCGCTCGATTTTATATATATATTTTATATATAAGTTTATTTTATCTCTCCCATTTCTTGTTTTGCTATGGGACAGGAAGAGAAGGGAAATCTCTGCAATGGAACACAGATGGCGAAAAAAAATCTGACAGGAGTTATAACCTTCCCTTGCTCTATCCAAAATGGAAAAAAGTTTGCCCATACTACTTTAAACACTTTTATAGTGGCAGTGAGCCTGAACTACAATATAAAATACTAAGTGCATGAGCCATATTCACAGCTATCATCTTACCTACTCTCCCAATTTCATAAACTATTTATAGAGAATGCCATTATAGTGTTACCAGAACTTGGTGCTGTACCAAATATGAATTGGATGTGAGTCATGAAATGCAGACTGCAATTTGACTTGGATCTGTCACATGAACAGCACACTGCAAGACCTCATCTAATGACACATCAAAGCCTTAAAGTGAAACTAAAGGCAAAACTTTTTTTCTCAGTTTTATATGGAGAGGGATTTAGCACCTGTCAGGTCCTTATTGCTGTCTGTGTCCTGGTTTGGGAGATTCACCCTCTATAATTCCCCTGGTGACTTCTATCAGTGAGAGTGAAAGTGAAAACAAATTCCAAATTTTGGGTTGTCACCAGAACAGGAATAGAAGGGAAATCGTCCAATGGGGACACTAGTTCTTGTGACCCTGGTCCCTCACTAATGCCCCGTACACACGATAAGAAAATCGTACAAAAAATTTCACGGAACCACTGATTGAACGATTTTCTCTTCGTTGATGAGCAGGATGTTTTAACCGATAACGATATTGTGAACGAAAAAAATCTGCTTGAACAACAGTGAAAAATGTTGTCGTTTTGTATATGAACGACCGATTTTCTATGCGGTGGTATGACGGTCGTACGAAAAAAAATCTATCAAGCGCTATCACACATGAGCGGAAACAGAAGATGACTCGGATGTTTATGTCCAAGGAATCTTCGTAAACACGAACTAAAAATCCAAATGTTAAAAGTAGATTGGCCTAATGAGATAATGAGACCAGAATTCTGCATGTTATATGTTTATGTATCACTATTTATGTATATAGATAATGTAATAAACTATATTATACTCATTGCTGTTAATTGTTGTGTATATTGCTCATTCTGGCCGGAAGGGCGTGGGTACAAGGTCACACGCACACTGCATCACTTCCACTTGTACGGAAGACGTCAACACTATGTATTGCCGACGAACAATTTTTTTAGATTGGTTAATGTGGGTCACGATTTCGACCAATGAACGAATGCCTCTCGGTTGTCGGATGACCGATTGGTCGATTTTCTAATCGTATATTCCCACCTTTAGGGAACTTTCCCCTAATGAGAAACAGATGGCAAAAAAACCCCCTGGAAGGTCATAACCCTCCCCCCCACCCTTACCCTATCCAAATTTAAAAAAATATTTGTTTAACTTTCCAGCTTCTGAATTTTGCTTTAAATGAAGTGGTTTTGTCAACAAAGTAGCTTTAAATGGCACACCTGAATATTATATGGCTCATTTGCTTACTGGACTCCCCCCCCCCCCAAAAAAAAAAAAAAATCAGTTATGCAGAATTTCTTGCAAACATTCTAAAATTCACTATAGTGTCATCCTACATCAGATACAAGAAAAAGGGATGTACAGAACAGGTTGGGTGTGGATTATTTTGATATTACTAATATTGCAGAATGTGTATTTTATAGATAAAACAATATTTATTTTATTTACAACTTGCACATAAAATGGAAATGTTGTGGTTTATTACTGAACTTTATGATTCCTCAGTGTGTCATTACATGTATGTATGCAAAAAAAAAAACAACTCCGTTTTTAACTATAGTAGTGGAAACTGTTGTGCTGGGAACTTTTGCTCTGTTCTGTTGGTATTTGCATCACCTAACTGTATATAAATATTCAGGATAATATTATTTTAATATTGCTCAAATATATGTTAACCACTTCAATATCAAGCACTTTTACCTCCTTCCTGCCCAGGCCAATTTTCAGCTTTCAGCGCTGTTGCACTTTGAATGATAATTGCGTGGTCATGCAACACTGTACCCATATGACATTTTTAGCATTTTTTTCACACAAATAGAGCTTTCTTTAGGTGGTATTCAATCACCACTGAGTTTTTTATTTTTTCTAAATAAAACAAAAAAAACTGAAACTTTTGAAAAAAAAAAACACTTTTCTTTGTTTCTGATATAAAATTTTGCAAATAAATAACATTTCTTCATAAAAATAAAAGCTGATGGAAAGGCTAAAAAAAGCTAGAGACAAATGATGCAACAGATGATATTTTTCTCTATTGGCTAATAAAAAAAAGTAAAAGCTCACAAATGCTTAAAAACACTGTATGAAAATGCAAAAAATCACGCACGAATTGCGCAAAAAAATTGTGTGAGAAAATTGCTACGCTCAAGTGTGAATGCGGCCTTGGACAGAGACAAGTACATACTATAGAGAGATATGCTTTGTTCATACTTCACTTTAAGCCTTTTTATGTAAATTGGATGTGGTTTTGAACATAAATATTAGAATTCACCAATAAATATAATAAGAACGGACAGAATATTTTTATTATTGTACCTTCTACTCTTGAATGAAAAAAAAATACATTTCCAACAGTTTCCACTTACTGGACCTGGCCTTATTTATTGAAACAGAATTGCAGCCAAAACCTTTCTTTCCAGTTTTTGAAACACTGGGTAAGAGTTTGAATCTCCAACAGGTTTTTAATTGGTGTTTGTGTTTCATAGTAACAATTGTGTCTTGGAGGAGAGGAATTGAATGCAAGGTCTTTGAATTCCTCTTTGATATATGTTTTTTTAGGACTGTGTACTTGGAGGAATGTCCCCTCACCCTTTTCAAGATTGGAGGTACAATGCTCAGTTTGAACCTGGTCCAGCGTCTTCATTTTGCTGTAAAACTGCTTCAACCTTCCATGTGGGTAACGACTCTATAGAACTGTCAGTGCATTCATCCAAGTCCCATTTAATAAATCAGGCAAGCATTGCATTTTTTTTTCAAATAGTTAATATCTTTGTATATAACCAAAATGCATAAAATGATCTTAAACATCTACTTTGTTTACAGTAATTTTACAGCAATATTAACATTTCAGTTAAATAAAAGAATGAAACTGTAGCTAGATATAAAGATAAGGCCTCAATTTACACCAAAAACAAAAGACGTATTGAAACTTTATACAGTAGCAAATTACATGTTATTGAGACAATCCTCTAGAGAGCATTAACCGTAAAATGTAATATTTAAAAACGGCTACATCATTCAATAACAGTTCCTCAGAGCAACGGCTTTTATAATATATTGCTTAGTTTTATACAAAGCATAGCTGATAGCATTTTGCTTATTATACATTGCTTGGGTAATAAGATTTGTCCAAGCCGACAGGTGTGTAACAGTCCCTGTGCCAGCAGGTACCACTGTGATGATCTGGGGTGGAAGGCACAATAGGCAGATCACAGCATATCTCTTGAATTGCGGATGGCACAACAAAGGACCATACTGAAGATCATACCAAAGATCTATAAATAAAAAAAAAAATGAATCAGTTAAATACATTTACATATGTATAAAGTATAAAATACAATTACATTCTAACAGGCAAATTTTATAGAAAATAACTTATTTTCTTAACCACTTGCCTGCTGGGCACTTTTACCCCCTTCCTACCCAGGCCTATTTTCAGCTTTCAGAGCTGTCACACTTTGAATGACAACTGCATGATCATGCAACACTGTACCCATATGAAACTTTTATCATTTGTTTTCACACAAATAGAGCTTTCTTTTGGTGGTATTTAATCACCACTGAGTGTTTTTATTTTTTGCTAAATAAACGGAAAAAAAAATACAGAAAATGATGAACAAAAAAAGTTTTTTTCTGAGTTTCTATTATAAAATTTTGCAAACAGGTAATTTTTCTCCTTCGCTGATGTGTGTTGATGAAGCTGCACTGAAGGGCACTGATAGACTGCACTGATGGGCACTGATAGGCAGCACTGAAGGGCACTGAAAGGCAGCACTGATTGGAGGCACTAATAGGTGGCACTGACTGGTGGCACTGCTGGGCACAGATTGGCAGCACTGCAGGGCCCTGATGGGCACTTGTGGGGCTGTCAGTGTGTTTACATCGTGATCACCTGTGATTGGACCATATCATGTGATCAGCTATGTCCAACCCACATGGAAGAAAAATATATTTGAAATATACTTTAAAAATATTCTTCCCAAATATATTGACATATATTTGAAATGCTACAATTTTGGCCATATTCAATATATTTAAATAAATAAATATTGCATGTCGAAATGCGTTTTTATTACAAAATATATGAAAAATACATTTCAAATATACTGTATTTTTTTAAAAATACATATCTACATTTTTGGAATGCATTTACAAATATATGTAAAAATATACGTTAAAATTAATGTTTTATATGTTAAAAAAAATCTGAAGAATATATTTTTAAAAATATATTTTTTACCATATAAAAAAGTAATTTTAACATATATTTTTACATATATTTGTAAATGCATTCCAAAAATGTACATTTGTATGTTTAAAGACATACAGGATATTTGAAATGTATTTTTAAAAATGTTTTTCATATATTTTGTAATAAAAATGCATTTCAACCTGCAGTATGTATATACTGCAGGTTGGAGTAGTGTATCTAGGAACTACATATCACAGAGGAACTGGCGTGTGGGCGGGGGGGAGATATATATATATATATATATATATATATATATATATACAATTGCTCAGGAGACTGGACAGGGAGTGAGAGGGGAGATATCTGGAGAGAGGACTGTGCTGACTGCTGAAGGACAGGACTAGGCTGCAGAAAGAAGAAGAGAGAGGCAAGGGGAATCTGCTGATTGCTGAGCTTGCCGCTCTGTCTGGAAAGCTAATTCGCCAGCAGGTGACCAGACAGGACGCTGCAAGCGGAACTGGAGGGTGCATGGAGGCTCCATCAGAGGAGAGAGAAAGACAGCCAGAATTCATCAGATGCCATCTCTCGGGTGAGAGAATACCAAGCATTACCAAGGAAAGGAAACACTGATACTTGCTCCATATTTGTTACGTTGTGGACATTGCACATAGTTATTACAAATTGCAGCCTAGTTCCCTCAGCCGCTATTGCTTGACCGCATTCAACACAGCCTTGTCATCAGAACTGACAGGAGGACAGCCATTCCACAAGCCGAGCCACAGCTGTGTCACCACCATCACCAACTTATTCTTTTAAAGAATCCTTATCCCATTGCACCAATAGTCTTGCAGTCTAGAGAGGAGCTACTCTGTCTCTGTCTCGGTAATCACTTCTGCCAGCTTAACATCTAATTGCTTTAGATCTACTAGTGGCTTTAAAGGGGCATTGCAACTGTCAATTGCTGCTTTCAAGGTGAAGTGCTGTTCTTCCTTCGCTGCATTGCTTTATTCTTCAGAGATCCATTATTGCACCAACTGGGCCACATCATGCACTCAAAAGACCCTCCACTGCATTTATGAGAACACTGGTTGTTTGGGGTAAAGAGCTCTTTTCTTTTTTTAGGCTACCGCCCTGCCATCAGGTCCTGGGGGCCCAAAGTGAGCTAGTCTACCTGCTTAATAGTTCTTGCTGCTCACTGGGGACTGTAAATCCACTTCAGGTTAAAGATATTGGGTTAGTCTCTGAAAAGCAGACCTGCTAACATTAACTCAGACCCTGTGATAAGTGTTGTCTTTTCTTAATTTAAGCTGACACAAGTGACAACTGACTTTGCACATGCCAATACCGGTTTTGCTGTGTAACCCGATTATATTGAAGTTTGCTATAAACCTCTTACTAGTTTACTTCAGGCAGTGTGCGAGCTTACTTTCTGGTGGTGATTTATTCCAGTTAAGGGTGTACTGTGATGTCAGCAGGGGTTGAGCTTTCAGAGTGGGATTCAGAGCAACAGAGAACCCGAAAATAACTCAGCAACTACTAAGGGGTAGGGATACACTTAAAATAGAACAATCCAATATTTTTAACATGTCTATATGGCTTTTAATTAGTGCTTCCTACCTGTAGGCACCGACAAACTATTTAATGGTTCAAAGGACCCCTAAAACCAGATCTCCTGGGAAGGGGCAACTACTTGCCTCCTGTGAGGGAATAAGTAAATAGTACCTAAGCCCCCCACCTTTGCAAGCATGCAGCTTGCTATCGACATAGCAGAGGCCTGCATGCCTGATGCAATCTTGTTATGGGAGAACCAGCTGCTCCATTGCCCTGACAATAATGATTGGTGGCGAAACATGTTGGGAGGGGCCTATCCGGTGATGTCATATACATGCTGATACTTGAGGCTTTGGTGTCTGTTTCTTAGGTGCTCCTATACTTCTTATGTTTGTGAGTATATGTCTGC
Source organism: Staurois parvus (assembly GCF_062004578.1). NCBI lineage: Eukaryota > Metazoa > Chordata > Amphibia > Anura > Ranidae > Staurois > Staurois parvus. The sequence continues at coordinate 426,035 of NW_028317852.1, read as the reverse complement.
TTATTTTAAATAAAAATTTTTTTACGATTTAACACCATTGCGGACCTTTGATCTTCTTCTCAGGAGAGAATATCTGTTTATTGCACAAGAAAATTTCTTCTGCTGTCTGCTGCATTACCCACATGGAAGAAAAATATATTTGAAATATATTTAAAAAATATTCTTCCCAAATATATTGCCATATATTTGAAATACTTTTAATATTTTGGCCATATTCAATATATATATATATATATATACAGTTGTGGCCAAAATTATTCAACCCCCAATGCTGTAAAGGGGTTTAGGGACTATAGTGTACATTTGGAATTGTATTCAGAATCAAATCCTACAAGGACGTTGTAACTACCCAAATGCAACTAAAATGACATCAATTGTTTATGTAATACAGTAGTAAATGGTTCTTATGTGGTTTCTTCATTGCCACAATTATTCAACCCCTTAAAGACTACCACTCTGAAGAACAGAGGTTCATACAGGTGCTTTCCATCAGGTATTGAAAACACCTGTGGATGTCACCGAGCAGCAATCAAGCATAATAAGCACCAATTAGGCAGCTTTAAAATGACTGTGATACTCAGCTCCTTCTAGACATTTACTGGTGTGGTTACAAACATGGTGAAGGCAAGAGAATGGTCCAGGAAGACAAGAGAAGAGGTGATTTCTCTTCACAGGAAGGGCAATGGCTATAAGAAGATTGCAAAGATGTTAAACATACCAAGAGACACCTTAGGAAGCATCATTCGCAAATTCAAGGCAAAGGGCACTGTTGAAACGCTACCTGGTCGTGGCAGAAAGAAGATGCTGACTTCGACTGCTGTGCGCTACCTGAAGCGTAGAGTGGAGAGAAGTCCCCGTGTGACTGCTGAGGAACTGAGAAAAGATTTGTCAGATGTGGGTACAGAAGTTTCAGCCCAGACAATAAGACGCACACTGCGTAATGAAGGCCTCCGTGCCAGAACTCCCAGGCGTACCCCCTTGCTGTCTCCAAAGAATAAGAAGAGTCGACTGCAGTATGCCAAAAGCCATGTGGACAAACCACAAAAGTTGTGGGATAGTGTTCTGTGGACTGATGAAACAAAATTAGAACTGTTTGGGCCCATGGATCAACGCTATGTTTGGAGGAGGAAGAACAAGGCCTATGATGAAAAGAACACCTTGCCTACTGTGAAGCATGGTGGAGGGTCAATCATGCTTTGGGGCTGTTTTGCTTCTGCAGGTACAGGGAAGCTTCAGCGTGTGCAAGGTACCATGAATTCTCTTCAGTACCAGGAGATATTGGATGGAAACGTGATGCAGTCCGTCACACACCTGAGGCTTGGGAGACGTTGGACCTTTCAACAGGACAATGATCCCAAGCATACCTCCAAGTCCACTAGAGCATGGTTGCAGAGGAAAGGCTGGAACATTTTGGAGTGGCCATCGCAGTCACCAGACTTAAATCCGATTGAGAACCTCTGGTGGGACTTAAAGAAAGCAGTTGCAGTGCGCAAGCCTAAGAATGTGACTGAACTGGAGGCCTTTGCCCATGAAGAATGGGCGAAGATACCCGTAGATCGCTGCAAGACACTTGTGTCAAGCTATGCTTCACGTTTAAAAGCTGTTATAACTGTAAAAGGATGCTGTACTAAGTACTAAGATTGAATGTCACTTGGGGGTTGAATAAAACTGATAATGCTGTGAGCACAGAAAAGACATTTGTGGTTATTTCATTATAACTGTTATGTTATATTTGTCTGACCTACAAGTGCCTCTTTAATGTAAATGTAAGCAAGATGACTGAATGATCAAAAGCAATGTCAAACTGGCCAAAACACTCAATTTCAGTGGGGGTTGAATAATTTTGGCCACAACTGTATATATATATATATATATATATATATATATATATATATATATATAAAAACAACAAGGTAAGTGAGCGCTAAACTCAAATAATCCAAAGAATAGAAGCAAGCAGCTGAACACCAAAAAGGCACCATATAAAACCTTCCAAATAATCACACAAAAATAAGGTGCAGCGCTACAAATGATCAGCCATGTCTATATAAGTAAAATTCATATATAAATACAATACAATATATCACATGAAATAAATCACATAAATGAAGTGACAAAGTGCAGATAAAAGTCACTGAATAGTGACAAATGAATGTTGTGCACTAAAAACAAAAACAGTCAATAGTGCAAGTGCAGATGAGATCCCAAATGATCTTTAAAAATCCAGTGGCTAGGATCCGTGAATGAGATGATAAAGTGTGTAAAGATTGCGCACTCCCCAGATACGCAATCACAATGTGCATAAATGTTGGTAGCCACAGGACTTCAAGGATCTTATATGGAACTGGTCAGATCTGGTCAGGTGCCCCTCATTGCTTGGAAGTGTTGCCACACTGGAAAAGGCCACTCTGTGAATGTAAATGGCTCCCAAAGGGAGCTCAAGAGCAGAGGGCCCTACTGACCCCGGGCCCTCGGGCGGTGCCCGAGTTTCCAAATGGTCAGTCCACCCCTGCACAAGCGTATATTGATCTCTGGAAAGTGAGACTAATATATTTGGTAAGAGGCTGATCATTTATTTGGTGGAGGAATCACATTGGCTTGTCACCTTTCAAGATTTGATTGAACCTCAGAGAATATGTTGGACTTAGCACTTTTTCACTTTTTATATGGCTAGATTAACTTTTCATTTGGCGGATTGCACTTATTTATTATACAGTTATGGTTTACAAATATTTATTGTATTATTGTAAATGTAGAGATGCACACCAAGTGTATGTTTAGTACCAGCTGCATGCCTTCTGTACTGGGCTGGTTTGCTTTAAAGGGAGGTCAAGGTGTTTTTTTATGTAAATGCTGGAAAAAAAGCAACATGAAACCTCCCCACCCCTAGATGGGGGGGAACCAGCCCAGATACGCCTGGCATGAGGGCTGCCTAGCAGGTGGCACACAGCCTTTGCAATGCAAATGTCCAGGTCCTGTTACTACTGCACAGGGATGGAGATGATGTAAACAGTAAAAGTACAGTTTTCTGGTGGAGCCAGGATAGACTTCCCTGAAGAAATGATTTTCCAAAGATCGCCTAAAGGCAGGCAGAATAGGAGACAGCTGGACAGATTGAGGTAGGAAGTTCGGGAAGATGGAAAAGGCTCTGGACTACTGGTGGGGGCGAGAGTAGAAGAGAATCAAAGAGGACAGTTTGGGTGATATTTTAGGAAAAGGTTGGTGATGTAGCTTGAGGCAGAGTTGTGGATGGCTTTGTATGTTGTTAGTATTCTAAATTGTATTAATCGGGTGAGTGGAAGCTGGTGGAGGGATTGGCAGAGAAGAGTGGAGGCCACAGAATGGTTGGTGAGGTGGATGAGTCTAGCAACAGCATTCATGATAGACTGAAGAAGGGGGATAGTATGTGTGAAGGTAGGCCAATGAGGAGGGAGTTGAAATAATCCAAGGAGTTAATTAGTAACATTGGTTACAAAAGAGCTTATTTTGGAGATATTAAAAAAGGTGAGGGCGGCAAGATTTAGACAGTGATTGGATGTGGTGAAGTGAGAGTCCAGGAGTATACCTAGCTCCCTAGTGTGAAGAGAAGGACTGATAGGTGTACTATTATTCTGTAGAGAATTATTGGGGTGGGGAGGGGGTCTGGGGTAATATTATGGGCTTAACGAGGATGAAGGTAAGTATTTTACCAGACAGGCTACACTCAGGATGGTGGAGAAATTATTTAAAGAACTGTACTACAGGATAAAGTTGTGCTTTTCACTTGTTGACGTTTTTAGCATTTGTTCTAAAATATTTCTACAAATGTTTGCCTGTATTTTTAAAACTATTTAAATAGAATATATTTTCTATAATAGAATCATCTTAGGAGATCTATTTATTTACTCATAGCCAGCTGTTGCTGTTTTAGTACATTTAAGAAAATGGATTTATCATAATTCCACTTAATGATTTGAAATTAGTGCACCTGTTACAGCACTTTAGTAGATTGATGTTACTATTCAATATGGATGAAGGATCCATGTAGCCATGGTGCTCAAAATAAAACATGAGTGTTTAAAGGGAAGATTATATTGGTGTTTCTTATCAAGATGAGTGGCTGACTGCAACTTGAAGTATTAGATTACATGGATGGATTATTGGGCCCAAAATGCAATAAACTTAATCTGAATTAAAAGGCAAACTGTTAAGTAGTTGTAAGACAGTTAAAGCGGAGTTCCACTCACTCTGTAAAAAAAAAAAAGTCAGCAGCTACAAAAACTGTAGCTGCTGACTTTTAAAAAACAATCACTTACCTGTCCCAGAATCCTGCGTTGCCCCCCGCCGTAGCCCGTTTCAGCGGCCATCCTGTATTCTAGACGCCCGGCATCTTCAGCGTGGGCCCCGCTGTAACAGCTTGCGGCATCACAGCCGGGTGCCCACTGTGCATGCGCGAGTAGTGCTGTGCTTCCTGAATGGCCCCTTTGTCTTCTGGGACCTGTCACGTGTCCCACAAGACTTCGGGGAGGGAGGGTAGGAGAACAATTTCCGTTTCCGATCGCCTAGGCGATCGCAGCGGAAGTGGGAGCGGGTACCTGTCAAATTCGGGTACCCGCCCCTCCCCCGCTCCCCAAAGGTGCCAATCCTTAAAGTGAAACTTCCCCTTTTGGGTGGAACTCTTCTTTAATGTTTTAAGGCAAGAAAGCACTTTGGGGGCCAATTTACCATATATTCAAGGGGAAGCAATGTGGGGCTTATGCCCAACATTCACCAAAAATTTATTTGATCAACATTCACCTTATGTAGTGAGCCAAATTAGTAGCTATTTACCCATCATTTGCCCAGTAAACATACCATTTGGGAACACCTGTTCTTCAATAGGAAAGCATTTTCACTGTAACATTTACCCCATGTAAGAACAGAGTGAATGTTACCATTCCTGCAAGCAAGTACAAAAAACAAAAAACAGCACACGCCCTAGCCAACACCCCCTCCCCCCAGAGTTAACTATTCTGGCACACCAGGCATATGGGCTGGTGCACCCATAGCAAAGGAGGCATGCTGATACCAGCCTACATGCTTTTAAGCATTTGGGGTGGATGTGCTTTGAGATAAGCTACCTCAAAAACAGCCCCCTTCCCCCCTAAAGCCCAGGTGGCTGATGCGCAGAAGGTGCTAGCAAAGAAAGGGGCTAATGTGCCTCCTACCTGCCCTCTATGTTCCCTTTGACCCAATCATCCATGCAGGTCATCCATGCAGGTATGAGTGTATAAAACATACCGCACGTTGTAAAAAATACATTAATAGATCAAATTTTACTAATATTCATCTTGCGGTTTCCTGGGTGAATGAAGGTGTTCTGCAGTGGGTCTAATGCAGGGGTGGAATCCCAAAGGGGGATGCACTGGTCTCCCCTCCTCATTGCTGAAATACCACTTTGTGCAATGAGGGAGTTTCCATTAGGAGCACTGTTTAAGTGCCCAGAGAACTTTGGGGAAAGAGTTTCCTGTGACATGACTACCCATAATTGCTCTGGTGACCATTTTTAATGGAACTGAAAGTTAGAAAAAACCAAATGTTAGATTGTGCTGAGAACAGGAAAAGAATGGGAAAATCTTCCAATATAGACAACTGTTTAAGAGGATATTTCCCTTACTTTGAAGAGATGTCCTCTCACTTCTTCTCATGTCTGTGGTACAGGAAGTAATGGGAGGAACAGGTGGAAAAAATAGCCGTTCCCTACTTTATCCAAAAGAAAAAATGGTTTGCCACACTTTACCACTTCCCGTCTCTTAGGCTGTTTATAAAAGGTTGAAGTGGTTATACTGGGATTTTGGTTGTGGCTACAACTGGTAATGTTTTTCACAGCCGGTAATTCCCTACACAGAAAAAGTGATCAGAGAGGCAAGTGAGCCCCTCCTCACTGCCTAAGAATGCAACTGACAGTATTGAATTCAGTGGGAGGGACTGATGTCACTGTGTGACGTCAGAAAACCGGAAGCGACGAGGATTTAGTCACTTCTGGTATTGGTCTCAGGCCATTACTGGCTTGTAAAAGCATCTGACCAAACCCATCTCGGTTTGATCAGTGCTTTGAAGGGCAGAGGAAAGATCTGGGGTCCAATAGATCTCCACAAAGAGGACCTGCCACGGCCCATGCTATCGCAAGAGATGTTGTTCATCCTTTATGATCAAAATAAAAAGTTGATCGAAAAAAAAAGGTACAGTGTAAAAAAAAATGTAAATAAAATAAATAATAAAATAAAAAAACCTCTGTCAAGTTATTTTTCCATGCATATCCCAACTCCTGTTCCATACTCTAAACAAGAGGTGAGGGTAAATTCCTCAATTGTGTGAGAATCCCTTGCTGTCACCAAGGTCACCAGAATAAGTGTCCCTATTGGATGACATCCCCATATTACTGTACTGGTGACAACCCACAATTTGGGATTTTCTTTAGGTTTAGGTATATGCAAACTGTGCAGTTTGACAGGGCACTATCCCTTGGGAGTCCACCAACTTCATTTTAAAGTAACTGTAAGTTCAACTTTAAAAAAAAAATAGCAAACAGGATTACACTTACCTGCTCTGTGCAATGGAATTGCACAGGACATCCCCAAACACAAAAAGCCCCTTCCTATTATGGCACACCTGCAGGCTCAATCTCGAACTGCGCTGCCTGCATCCATAGATACAGACAGTGTGTCTCGTCCCCAATCCTTGCTCCCTTGTCACAGGATTTGACTCAGAGCAGCAGCGGCGAATAGCTCCTGCTGCCTCAGCAAAGCCTGTGAGAGTGGGAAGATGAAGAGAAGAGGAGAAAGCTGTTGCAAACAGGCACATCGCTGGATCAAGGGAGGACTCAGGTAAGTATTGTGTGGGGTAATACTTTTACCTAAACATGTTTTACCTTAATGCAAGGAAGGCATTAAGATAAAAATGATTAGGCTTTAGAACCAATTTAAATTAATTATGACATATATCATAGACACTAGGTACTTCTAGTATCCCATTCCAATTCTCATCTGGGGCACCTGATCTCTCATACCCTTCTTTTCCTTCTCTGTGTTTTGTGAAGTTACAGTGCTTTATTCTCAAGGAGAGTAGGAAGCATTTACAAAGCAGCATCAGTTGAAATGGAGAATAATCAAGATTAATCAAGATTATTTTGGTGGTACTCATTTTTTCCTTGAGCTGCAGTTTAAGCTTTGTTTCTCTAGATGTCAGCATTGTCCAGAATATGAGCTGAAATATTGTGTGTTTTAGGCATAGAATAATGCGTAACACAGCAAAATATTTTATTGGTAACAAAATATCATAAATACCCCTGTACTAACTCAAATACATATAAATGTGCTACTATTGACAATATGTGCAAATCCTGTATTATATGGACTACTGTCGACCTTTAAATCAGCCGTACCTTCTGAGTTGCATGCACCTCATTTCCTCATAATTGTAAAAGTCCAGAACAATATAACAATGGCCACCATTTTTCACAGACATTGAAAATGGCATTCCATGTGGATTTTAAAAAATGAAATCTGATTTTTGTTCTCATCAGGCTTAGTGATCTTTTAACCCAGGCATGCCAAAGTCACACAACTCTCATTCCTTCAACTGAACAAGGCCCCTGTTGGTCTACTGTTGATAAATGCTACAATTTCTTATCTCATTTTGCAGCTCAATACTTCAGGAAATGTTTTAAGGCTCATTCTTTGAGAATAATAAGTAAGTTTCAATTGTTATTGTAATGTTAAGTACCAAAAATCTATCATCTTTTTTTCTGGAATTAAGTAAACTTGGCCCTTAGACAATGGCCACTTGAAGATTATTTCCAATCACTTTCAGCCATTGTTTCATTTGAGTTTGGCATTCCAGTTCTAACCCTGTTTAAATTTTTTTTGTTAAATGAGTGACATTACATTACTATATTTAAACTTGAATAGCATATTGTATTTGCTATTATGTATTTGGCTATATTTTGCTATTAAATACTTACATTTAACAAAGTCTAGCTTTAACTATTTTGATTTTTATCATTGTTAATCACTTTGGAGTTCTGCATGTACTGGCTCGAAAAATACATACAGTTGCAAGAAAAAGTATGTGAACCCCTTGGGATTACGTGGAGTTTTGCATGAATTGGGTATAAAATGTGCTCTGAACGTCATCTAAGTCACAACAATAGAAGAACACAGTCTGCTGAACATAATACTACACAAACATTAAATGTTGCCATGGTTTAATTGCACATAACATGTAAACATTTACAGTGCAGGGAGGAAAAAGTATGTGAACCTTTGGACTTAATAACTGGTTGACTCTCCTTTTGCAGCAATAACCTCAACCAAACGTTTCCTGTAGTTGCAGATCAGACCTGCACAATGATCTGGAGTAATTTTGGACCACTCCTCTTCACAAAACTGTTTCAGTGTAGCAATATTCTTGGGATGTCTGGTGTGAATCGCTCTCTTAAGGTCATGCCACAGCATTTCAATCGGGTTGAGGTCAGGACTCTGACTGGGCCACTCCAGAAGGCGTATTCTGTGCTGTTGCAGCCATTGTTTTGTTGAATTACTTGTATGCTTTGGGTCATTGTCCTGTTGCATCACCCATCCTCTGCGGAGCTTCAGTTGGCGGACAGATGGTCGTACATTTTCCTGCAAAATGTCTTGATAAACTCTGGAATTCATTTTCCCATCAATGACAACAATCCGTCCAGGCCCTGAGGCAGCAAAGCAGCCCCAAACCATGATGCTCCCTCCGCCATGTTTTACAGTGGGGATGAGGTTTTGATGTTGGTGTGCTGTGCCTTTTTTTCTCCACACATAGTGTTGTGTGTTCTTCCCAAACAACTCATTCTTGGTTTCATCTGTCCACAGTATATTTTGCCAGTAGTGCTGTGGAACATCCAGGTGCTCTTTTGCAAACTTCAAACGTGCTGCAATATTCTTTTTGGACAGCAATGGCTTCCTCCGTGGTGTCCTTCCATGTACTCCATTCTTGTTTAATGTTTTCCTTATTGTAGATGTGTCAACAAAAATGTTAGCATGTGCCAGAGATTTCTGTAGGTCTTTAGCTGACACTCTGGGATTCTTCTTTACCTCATGCAGCATTCTGCGCTGTGCTCTTGCAGTCATTTTTACAGGACGACCATGCCTAGGGAGAGTAGCAACAGTGCTAAACGTTCTCCATTTGTAGAAAGTCTGTCTTACCGTGGACACATGAACATCAAGGCTTTTGCAGATACTTTTGTAACCCTTTCCAGCTTCATGCAAGTCAACAATTCTTGATCGTAGGTCTTCTGAGAGCTCTTTTCTGCGAGGCATGGTTCACTTTAGACAGTGTTTCTTGAAACCAGCAAACCCAAAACAGGTGTGTGTTTTTTAAGGGCAGGACAGCTGTCAGCAACACATCCAATATCCTCACACTGACTGGAGTCAAAGTTGGCTCACTCTTGGCTCCAATTAGCTCTGGGAGAAGTCATTAAGCTAGGGACTCACATACTTTTTCCTCCCTGCACTGTGAATGTTTACATGTTATGTGCAATTAAACCATGGCAACATCTAATGTTTGTGTAGTATTATGTTTAGCAGACTGTGTTCTTCTATTGTTGTGACTTAGATGACGTTCAGAGCACATTTTATGCCCAATTGATGCAAAACTCCACGTAATCCCAAGGGGTTCACATACTTTTTCTTGCAACTGTATATATATATATATATATATATATATACACTGTCCATACATATAAGAAAACAACTACTACAAAAGTGACTGCAGAGCTCAATCTCAGTCTTCCAAAGCCCGAGTCCACAAAAACGGTGCGGAGGAAACTCCATAAGCAAAACAATCACTGGTGAGCTGCAATTACCAAACCACTAGTGACCAATATTGATGCTCAGAACAGAAGAGAGTGGTGCAACACCCATAAATCGTGGACTACTGCTGAATGGAAGACTGTAATAAGGTCTGAGTAATTGAGCTTCACACTGTTCCCAACCACTGTATGTGTTTACATGTGGCAAACACCATCCCAAGCTTACGACCAGGACTGTCTTGTGCCAATGGTTTGGATGCATGGATTGCGGAGTAATCATGGTTTTGGCAGCCATATCATGGTATTCTGCAGGCTCCATCATCACCTTGAAAGGTAGAGTCACTAACAACAACTATGTACACATTTTGGCTGACTATGTGCACCTCATGATGCACACATTGTTTCCCAAAGCCATTTATCAAGACGATAATGCTCAGATTCACACAGGTCAATTTCTGTGGACAAGGTTCTGGCTCATTTTCCGAATCCGGCATCTCTGCGAGAACTGGAATGATTTTTGCATGAAGAGTGGTATCAGATTCCATTATCCACCAACCAAGACATATATTTGTCAATTTTCAGGAGAATTCAGGCCGTCTTGGATGCCAAAGGTGGTCCAACACCATATTAGGTAACAATTTTCTTCTTTTAACTGGTGTTGACATAATTTTGTCAAACTCCTGTGTATATTTATATCAGGCCTCAAATTTTCCACTCGCTTGCTCGCATTTGGCGAGTGGAAATAAGGTGGGGGCAAGTGTGTACCTCAGGGCCATCTTTCTGAGCAGGCTCGGGCCTCAAGGTCCGCTCCATCACTTGCACTGGGGGCTTCGTCAGACTGCTCAATACGCTGAGCAAAGTGAAAGCAAAGGAAGAGAGAGTGTGTCCTGTGTTCACTGCTTCCCCCTAGAGTGCAGTAACCAGCTCTGTGAGGTAAGGTAATGTACTGCAACTTTTTATAGGGCTGTGTACATGTGTTTGTATGTGTGTGTGTGTACATGTGTCTGCATGTGTGTGTATGTACATTTGTGTGTGTGTGTGTACATTTGTGTATGTGTGTGTTCATTTGTGTGTGTGTGTGTGTGTGTACATGTGTCTGTATGTGTGTGTACATGTGTTTGTGTGTGTACATGTGTTTGTGTGTGTACATGTGGCTGTATGTGTGTGTGTGTGTACATGTGTCTGTATGTGTGTGTATGTACATGTGTCTGTATGTGTGTGTATGTGCATGTGTCTGTGTGTGTATACATGTATGAGTGGTTTGGACAGGTTCAGGATCATGTGGTTACTATGGGTGGTAGAGTATGGGGTATTTGAGGTACTGCTGGGTTGGAGAGAAGGTAGAATATGCTTGGCAGAGTTATGGTTTGGTGAGAGATTATGGGGAGTTATGGTTGTATGCGGTGCATGGACTAAGTATGATGGAGTGTTTAGGGGGACATTGAAGGCCCTGATATAATGTGGGGGTAACTCTGGGGACCCTGATGTAATGTGGGGAACATTAAACAGTGTCATTTTAGGAGATAAATTACGAAGGCATGTTTTGGGGCGGAATTATGGGCGGGGCAGGGTAGGGGTAGGTTGGGGCAGCTGGTGGCGAGTAACACTTAAGGCCTGGCTAGTAGCTCAAGACATAAAATTTTGAGCCCTGTTTATATATATCAGATCACAAAAGAAATTTTTCATTTGATTTGCATACCCCAGACAGCCAAAATGACTATTGCACAAAATATGTCACAATTGGTTATTCCTTAGTGAAGGTCAGTTCAGGCTTGGAACCTACCAGTTTGAAATTGGCAAAGAAAGGGTTGGCCTACACATGGGCTTTACAATGACCAACCTATAGTAATATGTATTATAACGTACATACTGAAACAAACTCTTCAATAAAAAGTCACTAAAATGAACCTTACATCATAATCTGTCAAGGGTCCCAAATCTACTAAATGCTCCTAAACATCTAGTTAACCTGTTGTATTCTGCAGCATATTAGTTAACCTTTTAACTGAAATAATGATAAATATTAGGTATAGACGTATTAGTGATAACACTAACCAACCATCTGCCAGACAAAGAGATTAACTAGATAGACTAGTTTAGTGTCAGTTGTACATGTATAGACAATAATATGTTGTTCGGATGATTATGATCAGTTGGCAGGATCCCTCATGCATTGTTCAACACAAAAACACTACGTCTGCCATTTTTCATATAATTAGAAGGTTGGTCATGAAATTAAAAATATATCATATCCATAGTTGGACTGATATGAGAGCTTCTCAAGGAACCTTGAACAAGGTAAATATACTGATGGGTGAACTTACTGAAGACAACTTAATGCACCATGCTAGTGCCAAGCTAGGCAAAAATAGAGCAGACATATTTATTATAAGCAGATAACAATAAAACAACCTGCAATACAAAATATTTATTAAATGTAGTAAAGTAACAGAAAGCATTCATAGGCCTGTTTTGAGACTTCTTAACCCCTTCATGCCGACGTCACATAAATATGCGGCCTCATGGAATTGGGCTTTTTTCCGTGGGGCCGCATATTTGCGTACCTGTCTTTGTGCTGGGAGTGCGCTGCACTGTGCGCTCCCAGCACAAAGACCACGGTGTCACTGACAGCACTGGGTCCCATTCTAACGATCGGGACCCGGGACTCCTGATTCCGGGTCACATGATCGTTGTGATAGCCTCTGATTGGCTATCACAGTGATCAGTCACTGTGCAGCCCGGCCCCCTTGTTTTTTTCTCTCTCTATGAATGGAGAAGAAAGATACATTGTATCTCTCTAACTCCTGGGATAGAGAGAAAAATGAGAAAATGTTTGTAAAAAATGAGAGAAAATGTTTGTAAAAAAAAAAAAAAAGATAAATAAATATTAAAAAATAAAATAAAAAATAAAGAAAAAACACCTAGATCAAGGTTTGATCTAGTTCAATGCCAGGGTTATTGTTTGGGTCAAGGTCAGGGTCAAAGGTCAAAAGAACAGGGTCAAAGGTCAGGATTTTAAAAAAATGGTATCAGTGTCAGTTAGTGTCACTGTCAGTGTCAGTGTGTTTTAGGTAAAAAAAAAAAAAAAAGACAAAAACAAAATGTGCACTATTGCTTCTGGGCTGTACTACAGGTACAAACAACAATTAACATACACATATAGTATCGCTGCGATTGTCAAAAGCTGGAGAATTTATTTTGGGTTGTTCTTTGGTGGTAGGTTATGGTAGTAACAAGAAACACACAGCTATATAAAAAAAATGATTTTTACTATGTTGGGTCAGTTTTCCTTTGATACTAAAAAAAAAATCAGGAGATATCCATTACCATTTACCACCAAATGAAAGCCCAATTTGTCCTGAAAAAAACGTGGTATAATTCACCTGTATGTACAAAGTAGTTGTGATGATATGTACGGTTTTATTAACACATGTCAACTTTGCAAAATTGTGCTTAGGTATTTAGATTTGTTTTACCCTTAGGTGTGAAGGGGTTAAACAGGTAATACCTCTCAATTTGGTTTAAAGGAACAATAAGGCCCTAAGATAAAAAAAAGTCCTCTTTTACATTCCACCAATAGTATATACAAATTGGTCAGCACACAAAAGAACATATAATCTTCCAATTGACCATGGTGTCTAAAAAAAGTTTATAAGAAATTTATGATAGTCCATGAATCTTGTTATATGTGGCACGAAGTGGCAGCCTTCCCAGAGTGAGCCAACTCTAAGAATGAAAAAGGAAAGGAAGAGAGTGAAAAAGGCGCCTTCTAAGTGCAGTATATAAAATAATTTTAATGAACTCCAGTTAAAAAACACTTACAGGAAGACAAATATTAAACGGCCCATAAGACATAAATGAGGGTGCACTGCCAAATTCCACAGCATACACGTCCCCTTGTCCTGAGATGTGCTCGCTGTACGTGGAAGAGGAGCCTCAAGCCACTGCAGTCAGACCTAGAAGTTCCTGAAACCAGCGTGGAACACACTCGTTGGGTGAACGTAACGTCAGCGGCAGGGAAGGCACAGCACCACAGGGAAACTAGGCTACACGCTTGGACCCCACAGCTTCTTCAAATGGCCTGAGAATGAATTGCTATGTGTACTATTTATGTGAAAATGCTGGCTTGTGGACTAACAGGCACAGCAAATCTAAATGGATGAGTTCATCAATGAATAAAATGAACATTTATATACAATAAATAAAAAATAATGAAAGGAGTTTCTAAAAAATTATTACAAAGGAAACATTAGATACAAAATGTGACAGGTACTGATGAATTGAAATCTTATATAAAATTAGGAAAAATAAATAAAAAAATATGAAATATTAATTTTTTTAAAATATATATATATACATACACACACGTATACACACACGTATATACACACATACATGTATACATGTACACACATATACATATTCACACATATATGCATGCATAGGTACACAAACACACCATTAATTATATGTGTGAAGATATAATTGCCTGTGAAGATAATTTAAAGATTCTCACAGTTTTCAAGTCTTTTCTGTTAATCTCTAACATTCACCAGGTTTTACAACATCCATGCAGCTAAAAACAAGGCACCTGAAGATGACACCATTACCACATCCAGTTTGGAGGATACCACAATCCTTGATGATATGGATATGGGTGCCTTAGCACACTTAGAAGAACTCTATAATGAGAATTTAGATGACATTACATGGTGGCTGACACAACATGGTTCCACTTCAACCCCTATGCGACACACCAGTCTCAAACCTAGATCCATTTTTAATCCCGTTCACAACAAGGGGCCATATCTCCAAACATTCTATCAAGTGGTCTATTCTTACCTCATTAGGCTGTGTAGACAGAATACTCAACTTAAACATACCAAGCTGCATTTCTAGATCTCAAGGGACTGTACAAATGTAAGAAAAAATTATGCCTCGCATGCCTATATGTTAAAAAGAATTTACAGTATAAGGTAAAACTTACAATATCCACGATTTCCAAAACTGTTCATCACAATATGTGGTATACTGCCTTACTTGCCCTTGCGGCTTATTTTATGTAGGCAGAACTATCAGAACTCTTAGAAAGCGTTTTGGGGAACACAGACACCTCATTGAGGATGGTGACTGAGGACAGTGATGACAACATAGTGTTTGACTTAAGATGGTGATGACCAACATAGTTTCCCTAAATTCTTCCTAGATCCACCTCTGGACTGTTTATTTGGGTTATTGAATCCATCCCTTACACTCTCCCGGTGGCAGAACATTTTAAATGTTTGTGCCAACGGGAGACTTTCTAGATTTACAACCTAGGTACCCTTGCTTCGGGAGGCCTCAACGAAGAGTTAAAAATACACACCCTGTTATAATTCCATCTCAAGCCCTATACTTTATGATATTACGTATAGCAGTCATTATAGCTATGATTCAATACATTCTTGCATAATCATCTGTATCATTTATAATTATATTTACAGGGGACCCTTAAGGTCTTGCTACATAGGTCACAATGACCATAATGGTCTATGGGGGAATCTTTTTTATACTAAGTATTGCCTTCACAATACTAGATTGTTCCATACTTCTGATAGAAACATGTATACATGTCTCTTTTCATATTCATAAGTGTATATTTAGGTGTATACCAAATGGTTCTTCCCCCCCACTCCCTGTTTCCTGTATGTGCACACACTAGGGTTTTTGCTCATATACATACACAACTTGGACCGTAAGTATAAGTTCCTTTACTTATTCATTTATTATACACGTGTTCTCGCACACCAATGATTCACATTATAATTAATGGTGTGTATGTCTATGTATGCATGCATATATGTGTGCATAAGTACAGGTGTACTCACTTCTCTGAGATATATATATATATATATATATATATATATATATATCTATATATATATTTATTTTTTTTAAATTGTAATTTAATATCTTATGTGTGTGTGTGTAAATATATATATAGATATATATATATATATATATATATATATATATATATATTCCTAATTTTATATAAGATATCAATTCATGAGTACCTATCGCATTTTGTATCTAATAATTATTAGATACAAAATGCGATAGGTACTCATGAATTGATATCTTATATAAAATTAGGAATATATATATATTATATAATTATATAATCTAATATTTTTCCATTGTAATAATTTTTTATCAATTCTTTTCATTATTTTTTATTTATTGTGTATATATATGTTCATTTTATTCATTGATTAACTCATCCATTTAGATTTGCCGTGCCTGTTAGTCCTCAGGCCAGCATTTTAGCTTAAATTCATGCTCGGGTCATTTGAAGGAGCTGTGGGCTCTGAGCGCGTAGCCTTGTTTCCCTGTGGTGCTGTGCGTTCCCTGCCAATGACGTCACACCTGTCTGACGAGTGCGATCCAAGCTGGTTTCAGGAACTTATGGGTCCGGCTGCAGCGGCTTGAGGCTCCTCTTCCACGTACAGCGATCGCATCTCAGGACCAGAAGACATGTAGGCTATGGATTCTGGCAGTGCACCCTCATTTATGTGTTACGGGCCGTTTGTCTTCCTGTATGTGTTTTTAACTGGAGTTCATTAAAATCATTTTGTATACTAAACTTAGAAGGCGACTTTTCCCCTCCCCTCCTTTCTTTCTACATTCCACCAAAGTTTTTCCTAAATGTACACTATGCCACATATGCACAGCTAATTGTACATTCTTGGCATGCCCCAGATGCCAGGATGAATAAACTCCCTTTCACATGTGCAGGAGTTATGTCACCCTGGACCAATGTTGCCTAACACAAAGAAAGACCAGACTAAAACTGGACATACAGTACATGGATTGAAATGCGTCTGGTTCAGCAGGGACCAGTCGAATTTCAATCCATGTGGGGCCACTGTGGTTGAACAAAAGTTGATCTGAAATATGACTTCTGTTCAACTGCCATGCTGGAGAATTTCTGCTCGATCAGTGTATTCTGTCAGTAGGGAGGTCTCTCCTCTATCAAACCACAAAGACACAGTGGGGAAGATTCTCTCATCCATCTCGAGTGTGTGGATGGGGAAATCAGGCTAGATTTTTTCGTTAAAAATAAATTGACTCATCTAAGGCTAGCCTAAGCTTTAAACGAAAAAGAACTAATCTATCTGGTGATGTACAGCTATATACATATTAAAAGGGTTGGTAAAAAGTCAGCTCTGTAAACTCCTGTTTTATATTGTCTGCAACTAGTACTATTTATCTCTATGAAGTGAGGAGGACGGAATTAGTAGTTTGCAGAAGAGAGTTTGAAATGCAGATAAGATTACTTGTGCTTCCGGATCAGCTCAGAGAAAATGCTGGCAAGATCAACAGATGTTTTCTGAGCTTGCTGAAAAAGTTCTGTTCCTGAAAAATGAAACTATTGCATCCACCAAAATTGCAATTTTACAATGTTGTTTTTACCAATTATTTGTATAAAGCAAAACTCCATGCAAATAATTTATAAAGCAACCTACAATCCAGGCCATGTGTGCCTTCGGAATTTTTACTTACAGCTAGTATGAAAAATTTAACCTAGCTTTTCATTAGTTTTATGTAACACCTACACAGCAGCATTCACACTGGAAGAGGAAGGAAGGTACAGCAATCAGTCCCATTCAGAGTTTTAGCCACTTGCACAGTGTTTATTATTAGTCAAACATATTTACAGGCTTGCAGGAGAGAAGAAAGCACAGGAATGACCACACTGGTGTGCTGCTGCTCCTTCATTGTCCAGTGATGGGGAAATAGATGTTACTAAAGAACCTTGGTAGCCATTTTTCTCTTGTCATTTATTTATTATTTTATTATTATTTATAGATAATTGTTGAACACAGAGGAGGTTTGCAGCCATTTGGGTAAGGTAATACAAATACAATATGTGAAGAGTACAATTGAGATCTCAAAAATGTTCCTGTCCCACTTTAATGATGCAGGATTATCAGAATATCTGAGTTGTTTGTATTATTTAGATATAGGTTGCTATGGATGAATGAACAGCATTGGTAAAAATATACAGCGTTATTAAATTGAATACGCTGAAAGTAGCAAGCCTTTGAAAATCACAGAACAGTGATCTGTGTATCTCACATATGAATGTTACATAACAACATTAAACATCTTGTAGGAACACTGCCCACAGGCAAACTCTCACAAAAATGATTTACATTTTGTTTCCATCACTAAAAGACAGACTAGCTGACTACAAATGGGAAATCAGAATGATTGTATTTCGGTAATAATGAATTAAAAATACATATAATACATATATACTGTATATACATAATGTATCAAAATTTGGCTGCTTTAGCAGGAACTAGCTGAATATAAATCCATGTGCAGCCCACTAGGTTCAAGTGAAGCCAGAGTTAGACTAGCTTCTGTCGAACGGTTCTGCTGGAAAACCAGAATTTGATCTGTCAATGGCTGCATCGTTGATCAGTGTAATCTGACAGGAAGACGGGGGAGGACCCTGTAGTTAGAAGACAATAGTGCAATGGGAAAGATCTCTACATCTACATCGTTAGTGTGGATGCAGGAATCTCTGAGGTTTTTTTTTTGTTTTGTTTTTAACATTCAGCCCACTGATTGAACAAGAAAAAACTCAGGGTGTGTATCCAGCTTTGGACTTTAAACCATGTAAGGGGTCCTTTACTCTTAGAGCAGTAAGGATGTGGAATTCCCTTCCACCATTGGCACCCACTTTTACCTCCACTACAAAGAATTCCAAGAAGAATTCTAGCTTAGTTCTGTAGTTTGCTGGGGGGAAGTGGGAGACATTTGTACCATGTGACATGTTACACTCAAAATATGGGTGTAACATGTTAAAAAAGTTAGAGTTAGATATATGCCTCATGTCTGAGGTGGTGCAGCTTGATTTAGAGTTTAGGGACTGCAAAAGAGAAAGTTCTAGGAAATCCTCCAAAGCACTACATTCTCAGTTATAATATCGTTATTTAACAGGACAATCAACTTCATTATTAGCATTTCCTCTGCTACCACTAATGTTAATAAATACTTTCCTGTGATGTTAAAAGTAGATGATAGTGTCCTAGTTTGGATTCTTCTTTAGTCTTCAAATGTATCTTAAAAACATTACTGATAGAATTTTCTTGCCAAGACATTTATATTACAATACGTATTGGCAAAGGTTGTTTAATACTGGTTCATGCTACTATCTCTTTTCATTGTCATTGCTATAAAAATACATTATTTTTATTCCCTCAAGCTGGTGGAATGAATTTATGTTGCAGTTGGTTTGCACTTGTGCAGAGCTGCAGGGCCTGTGAGCCCAGAAATGTTTTTATTTCTAAATCAAAGATCATATACCGTATGTTGTGTATGAAGTACTTACAGTTATTCCGGCTGTGGCAACCGCAAGAATTCCAACTATTTGAAAACTGTGATGTAGCACCTTTGCAATCTCTTCCAAACAGTTCTACAAAATGTCAGATATAAAACTTATTAATACCGGAGATACAAAACTGTATCATTGTTAGCAATATAAAAAAAATACAAAGTTTAAATGGCTTGCCACTATTGTAATGACCAATGGCTTTTTTTCGAATAACACTAGGCATATATTTGGCCTTGAGGACCACAGTGTACATCTGTAGCACAATTTGAGGAATGTCGATAAGTGGTAGTATTTACTCTACCTTACTGTACCCAAAATTAGAAAAAAGGTTTGGCTGGAGATGGGCTTTAAGACCTTTAATTCTTTTTGTCCCTTTTTCCAAAATTTAGAAGAGTATATAGCCCTTTTGCCTTTAATCGATATTAGCTCAGCACACAGCTTGGGGGCCTTTCAGTTTAGCTTTTTATTGTTTACTTAGGATAATGCTAATTCAAATTCATTAAATTCAGTGGTGTCCAGCTAAAAGCCAGTGATTTTAAGATCCAGGCTAAAACCACAGTCTTTACACCCCCAAAGGCTGCTGCAGTTTACAGCTTAGCAGATGAAGGGCATGTTCCATACAATAGAGGAGACATTGGGGTTTATTTACTAAAACTGGAGAGAGCAAAATCTGGTGAAGCTCTGCAAAGAAACCAGTCAGCTTCCAGGTTTATTGTCAAAGCTTAATTGAACAAGCTGAAGTTAGAAGCTGATTGGATACCATACACAGCTGCACCAGATATTGCATTCTCCAGTTTTAGTAAATCAACCCCACTGTCACTTTGCCCATTCAAGCTGCAAACTGCTTCCCCAACCCACTGATACTCACCTCTCCACTCTTTCTCCGCTGCTCTTTACTCTGTCACAGCCATCACCAAAATACCAGGGTTGAATTGTGTTGGTACCCAGAGGGAGCACATTATGTCATGTGATTGGCCACTAGGCTTGAGCTCTGTAGTGGTGAGGGATTAAGCAGCAGGTTGGGAGTGAGCTTTATACAGACACTGTCATTTTTCTCTAGATGGGCAAGGTGACAGGTAAAAAAAGCCCCAACTAGATCCTTTTTGTGCTTTAACCTCCCTAGCGGTCTGATTATGTCCATATTTCTCTGCTCAAAGTGGTACATTTTTTTGCATGGAAATATGTTTTTTTTTTATTGTAGGCCTGTCCGAACAAGAGTCTAGTAAACATCCCGGGTATGTTAAAACTTGAAACACGAAATCATAAATTATAATTTAATAAATAATCATAAAAAAAATAATAATATAATAATAATAAATTTAATTCAATTATATAATTTAATTCAATTATATAATCGAACCAAAAACACTGAAATTTGAAAAATAGCTCCAAGTTTGCACATCACTGAACAAAGTCACAAAATCGTTTTCAGTGTCTGATGACGAATTGCCCCATGAATCATTATCACTCAATTCTGCAAGTGGTTCTAATTTACTATCACTGTATTCTAGCTGGTCTAAAGCCGCTTTTGACATAAAGCAACGTTTTTTGGACGCCATGGACATTTCTCAGTTTCCAGGCAGAAAGAACAGTAAATATGCAGGCAGGGCACAGGACAAAGCACTAGGGACAAAATGTATGTGAAATGGTTTGCTACAGTAATGTTTTACTATGTGATTTTACTGATTTTAGTGAATGTCACTTTTTGTCATTTTCAAATTTCCCGCCGTTCCGTCCCCTGTACATCCCGACGCTCGCAGGGGACGGAACCCAGATGAGAGATGCCGGCATCCACCAGATTACATTGCCGGGGACACTGCAGGAGGGACATCGCGGGAGTGCAGGACAAGGTAAGTGATCGAGGGATCGCGGAGCAGCGCTGCATGGTAAGCCCGCGTGTAGCTCGGGGTTACCGCTTGTGGTACTGAAACCTTACCCCGAGCTACACTAGGGAATACTGCCAGGGAGGTTAATGGCATTAAGCAGGCCCACTGAAATAATTATAAATCATACAAAGAATATATAAGTGACCCCAGTTCTCCACATTACTTGTCCTGGATTGACAGGATACAGGGATAAATGATCAGGGGTCTCAGGACAAATTTCCACAATAGAAAATAATAAGGCAATACCAAGCCAACAAATGTTCTTTATATCTTAGAAATATATATTTTCTTCTCCTGTTAGGTGAAAAGTAGTTCTGCATGTAAATCAGATCCCATGCTGCTTCTAATAACATATTCTTTTATTGAAGGAGACCTTCACTGTTAGTAAAGTAGTCCTTTAAAAGCTTCCCCACCTCTCTCTGAGTGGCAACTGCCTACCAAAAGACTAACCTCCAGCACAGCTCAGCACCACATAGCCTTTTCAAAAAGAAGTCCTGGCTATGTCCAGCAAAATAGTACACTCAGTGTTTAGCTAATTCATTCTTATGACTAGAGCCATATTCCTTCTGGGGCCATAGACCTGCCATTGGATTCAATGAGCCAAGTGTCACACATGCACAGCAGAAGACTGATGTGGTCAGGATATTTATTACTTACAAAACTATGGGGTGCTGGGCAGGGCAAAACTCAGGAGCAGGTCTGAAAGTATATTAGTAAATGATGAGAGAAACACTAAGTGATCCATCCATTAATTTTACTATAATAATCATGTGGCATAAGGCACAGAGATTTACAAAAAGGCTTAATCATTTAGGTGTACAGTGGGCAAAATGATGGGTAAATAAATACTATAGACCTGACTGTAGCACTTTACACAAAGACAAATAGTTTCTAGTTAAAGCATACTAAGAGGTCTGATGTGAACTGAAAATACCAGCACTAGCTGCATGTGCCACTGGTCCTTTTAATCTCCAGCCTAAATCTGACCACAACAGCTGAGTAAAATAGTTCAATGTGACAGCTCAAATCATACTGTACAGTTCAAAGTGACAGATCACATTCCTTTCCTCCCCTCCTCCCAAATAGAGCAACAAAGGGGTAAAAAGCTGGATCAACACACTGGTCAGAAAAGGGATTCACCTGACCCGTCTTTTTTTTTTTTTTCTTCACCAAAGATCATTTTAACACACTTTCTATATGCTAATCGCATTTATTTATTATCAACATTTCAAATATGTTTTCATCTGTACCTAATGCTTATTCTATTTTTAAAATGTTTTCCACATATTAGAAGTTCAGTAAAGTGTATTGTTTGCCAAAAGTTTGCTAGAAATCATCTAAAATTTTAGCCGTTAACGGCTGATTATTTTGCACTGTATGCTGAATCCACACCCAGGAAAAGCCTCAATCACCAATCTCCAAATATGTACAAAATGTACAACTTAAATAAAATTTTAAAAAGAATAGAAATCCCCGGTCGCCAGGATATTACTTCCCCCCAGGAAGCTATAATATGAACAAGAACCCAGCGTCCAAATATGTATTATAACAAAAGCCTTATCACAGTGCGTAGAAAGTTCATACTATAAGTCCTTCTTCCAAGGTTCTCACCGTTAACATTTAAATGTCCAATTCATGTGTGAAAAGGCAGTGAACTCCTCTTCCTCCTTTCATAGAGTGTTACCTGGAGGTAACAAAGGGCTTTTTCCAGCAGTGACACCCTAAGTTTCACAGACACTTAAGGCCTAAGTGTCCATGAAACTTACAGGGTCAATTCCTGCAACATTTGACTTTCCATACCACCATTAAGGACTATGGTGTCTGTTTATGACACACAGAATAGCTGAGATTCAGAGGATCACAGCTATTCTCTGGTCATTCACAGTTTATAACACCCAGGAGAATATGTTCAGCCCTTCTCTGGAGATCTGTGTTCTCCCTCCAGATTCTCCAGCCCAGAGCTGGAGAATCGGAGGGACCGAAAACTAAGCAGAGATAATTTACCTCTGTTTAGTAAACTGATCTTTTACTGTAATCTCGCGAGATTATAGTAAAATCAGTCGTTTTCCACCGTTTGTAGACCGTTCTCCAGCGTTTGGAGACCGTTCTTCCTTCGTTCGGAGAACTGCTTCATAAACTGCATTCACAGGAGAACTGTGTTCTCCGAGAATGCCGGAGAACTGAGCAGCGATCTATTACCGCTGGTTCATAAACGGACACCTAAATGTTAGTGAAATTTGTAGGATCAATCCCTGCAACATTTTATTTTCAATATTACCACTACAGTAGATCTTCATTACTTATATTCATTCATGCTGGTCAGTTTGAATTGCAGATTGGTGTATGGATTTAGTACCTGTCTATCAAACTACCTCTCTACTTGGGGATGATTGGTACTATTTCATACAAATGCTATGCTTTATTCTATACCAGGTTACAAAATGACAGACATGATATATTGTCAGTCTATGGTAATCCATCAATGGGACCAGGCTTATTAGTCATATGTATAACATATGGTCAATTTTGTTGTCGCTTGTGATTATATGGTGCCATATTTCATCATATTTGATAATGCTTGCACATGGGCCTACATGATTACTTTTTGTTCTGTGGGGTTTGCATGATCCTATCATTTTACTTTTTGGATGATCAGAACTTATATCATTTTGTTGCCCAAGCAATACGCCATTAAGATCATATGTTTTCATTTAACAATGAC
This sequence comes from Staurois parvus, assembly GCF_062004578.1. Taxonomy (NCBI): domain Eukaryota; kingdom Metazoa; phylum Chordata; class Amphibia; order Anura; family Ranidae; genus Staurois; species Staurois parvus. Next base: position 402,237 of record NW_028317852.1, on the reverse strand, counting down.
ATATCATAATTAATTTACCTAGATATGTGGTATTTTCCACTTCTGTGAATAATGGATTAAATTTATGGAGCGTATCCATGATGCTGAGTACATTTACCAGCTTTAGGCGTCTGCAATCTGGATTGCTCAAGTTTTTATTATTTTGATGTGTATTTTTCACCTTGCATGGCTTCATACATTTTTTTCTGCGAGATTCACAATAAAGCAATTTTTGTACCATTAACTACTCTGCTTGGGTTCAATTCAAAGCGTTACTTTACAGCCTTTCTGTAGGGCTGTTTATTTCTTTAAATGTTAGTGGAGGACATTTTTTTCAAGAATGATTTTTATTAGCAGCTATACATTGACACCTTTCCATTACATTATTCCTTATTGGCTTTCTTATGGACCCAAAGCCACTGTCACTGTTCAACTTTCAGTTCTGATGTACAGCTTTATACTGTAAATACCAAAAGGGTTGGCAAAAAGTCAGATCTATAAACTTCTGTTTTCTATTGTCCACAACTAGTATTATTTATCTCTATGACACAGGGAGAAGACACTTTGGAATGCAGATAAGATTATTTGTGCTTCCAGTTCAACTTACAGGAAATTTTGGCAAGAGCAACAATTTTTTTTTTACTGAGCTTGCTGAAAATGTTCACTTCCTGAAAAATGAACAATAATGCAGCCACCACATATAAGGACTGGTGATTTGCAATATCACAATTTTGTCATTGGGTTTGGATATTCTTTAAAGGATAAGTTCACCTTTGGGAACATGTTACATGTTCCACCCATTTTTTATGGTGGAACATGTAACATGTTCCAATAGCTGCAGCTGCGCCTGCCCCCCCTCCCTCTGGCAGATAGTACGGGGGGAACACTGTGGTAGTTCATTGAAGCTTCAGAATATCTACTTGACCGTACATCTCATATGGCAAGCAGATATTCTGACATGTATGCAGGAGGCCTGCATGGCATAAGCAATCTACTAATTGTTGGTGCAATACTTTCCAGGCTCCTGCAGACAAAAAATAATAAATACACATTTTTTTCCTGCAAAATCAAAATCAGCATTTATTATTTTTGTCCAAAAGGTGAACTTATCCTTTAAGGAGTAAAGAAACCTTTTACTTTTACTTTTTACGCATCCACTTCCCCCCAAAATTTATACTAATCCCTCTGTCATGGTCTGCTGCATTGGATGCTTACCTTGTGTTGGCTTCTTCAATCTATATGCACGTTTGCAGTTTGTATACCCATCTACAAGCCCAATATAATTTTATGGGGCCATACTACACATGTGTAGGTGTGGCTTAAAAAAGTCAGCATGAGGTTTCTAAACAATGCAGCAGTGCATATAAAGCTTTGCAGAGAGGAGAGTGGGACCAGGATCTGAACTCATGGCCTCAGCTGCATTCAGTAGTGGCTCTTCTTGCTCAGTCACCTGAGATGCTGCATAACAGCCTGTCAGAACCCTTGGATAATCGTGTCTTATACCTTGTGTCTGGGGAACCCCAAACATTTTGCTCCTCCCATGAGCTTTCTATTTAAGCCATGTTTTTACACTTCTTTTTTGCCAGATTATTGTGCTCTCTCCAGCCGATATCATGCTCCTTTGCATACCTCAATGCACTGTTTAATTGGGCAACTATGTGGCAAATGAGGTTTAATGTTGATAAATGTAAGGTTATGCACTTGGGGGCTAAGAATATGCATGCATCATACATACTGGGGGGGGGGGGTACAACTGGAGGAATCAATGATGGAGAAGGATCTGGATGTTCTGTTAGATCACAAGCTTAATAATGGCATGCAATGCCAAGCTGCGGTTTCTAAAGCGAGCAAAATCCTCTCTTGTATTAAAAGAGGTTTAGACTACAGAGACAGAGATCGTTTTACCCCTGTACAAATCATTAGTAATAACTCATCTGGAATATGCAGTTCAGTTTTGGGCAACAATTCACAAAAAGAACATTGGGGAATTAGAGAAAGTACAGAGAAGGGCAACCAAACTGATAAGAGGCATGATGGAGCTCAGCTATGAGGAAAGATTAGATGAACTGAATTTATTCTCTCTTGAGAAGAGGAGATTAAGGGCGGATATGATCACCATGTATAAATACATCAGTGGTTCATATAGTGAACTCGGTGTAGAGTTATTCACCCTGAGGTCATCACAGAGGACAAGGGGGCACTCTTTACGTCTGGAGGAAAAGATATTTAATCTCCAAATACGGAAAGGTTTCTTCACAGTAAGAACTGTGAAAATGTGGAATAGACTCCCTCAAGAGTTGGTTGTGGCCAGCTCAGTGGATTGCTTTAAAAAAGGCCTGGATTCTTTCTTGGATACACAGAATATAACTGGATACTAACATTTATAGGTCAAGTTGATCCAAGGAATATCCGATTGCCTCTCAGGGGATCAGGAAATACTTTTTTCCCCGGTAGGAGAAAGTTGGATCATGCTTTACTGCTTTTTTGCCTTTATAACTTTTATCGGTCCCTGCCCTCAAGGAGATTTCAATTTAAGGTACCTATCTCACATGAATTCATACATATACTAGGGCTACTTTAGACAGGAGTTAAGTAATCTACCAGCAGGTCTTTGAAAGAAGCACAGGAAGAACATGCAAATTCCATGTAATATATGTCAGGGTTAAAATGTAAACCAATGACCCCAGTGCTACAAGGCAGAAGTGGTAAAAACTCTAAGCCACTATGCTGCCCCACATTATCACACAGAAATATGAGTTTTACTTGTTTTCAGTGCCAAAAACTGACAGCACCGGCCTGCTGGCTGCTAGACCAGAGTACTTCACTGATTATGTAATTCCTAAAAGCACAGATAATTTCCAAAGCACCACTGGTAACATACTGTACAACCTGAAGTCAGTATGACTTGCAGTACATAAAAATCCTACCTTGTATTCTTTATGCTCCTCTAAGCACAAGCTGCTTACACGCTGTGCACTCTGGGGGTCTTCATTTCCACAGCATTTTGCCTAAAAAAATACATCGTAAAATAAATTAACAAAGGAATTTTATTGGAAATAATGCCTTTCCAAGCTGTCAACCAGATGGTATAGAACGTTTCCATTTTTTACAGGCCTAGCTAGCTAGATATAGATGAATCCAGCCTTATTTAGTAAAGACTGCTATGATGATATGTTATATTCAGCAACCCACAGCAAACAACCAGAATCAACCTTTCATTGGCCCAACTTCAGCAGAATTCTGGTTGGTCGCACCTAAGAGTTAGTATGACCAATTAATACCAAAGGCTTCTATATTTATATTTTACATTGTTTGCGTGTTTTTTCAACTATTGCAAATGTCAAATGTTCATTTGAATAGGTTGCTTTGCCTGCGTTTTTTTCAGGAAAAAGGTCCCTGCACATTTATTAAAACATAGCCGCGCTGAAATTACATGGTGCTTCTGCACCATGAGTTTTCCAATCTGAACCATGTTTTTGCAGTGCATGGGGGTGCCATTAGGAGTTATAGCATTTTGAGTGCTGTTGCTAGCGATTTACATGCATTCCTGCACCCGCATATATGTAAACGTAGCATCAGTAAAGAAAATGTTTACTTTGCAAAATGAATGTTGGTAAATAAGGTGAACCCGTGTTCAGTTTGAGCGTCAATTCACATCAGTGTGCTGCGATAAGGCACTCAGGATCAGAATAAGAAATTTATTATCATTTACCATAAAAATCATAAAATTAAATTACTGCAATGCACACTACTGCATTATGTGCATTGGTGCATTACGGTGTCATTCATTTTGAATGGCAACCTAAAACACCTTCACATGTGCCTGCATTGCACAGTGAGCTGCTGAAAATGCTGTATGTATGTTTTTTGGTCTGCTTTGGTGTGTCAGACAACCTATTAAAGTAAACAGGTTTCCCAAATGCAATGTACATTATACACTACAGTGGACTGGGCCAGTGTAAATAGGCCTTGAATACCCAATCACGTGCGCGGGAAATGAAAGCGAAAAACAGTTTTTTTTTTTGCTAGCACGTATTTGGACATTCAACACAACATGAGCATGGTTTCACCTTACATACTAACTTTCACTTGAGTGGCAATACAAGTGGACAACCTCTACTGCTTTAATAGATTATTCCCACAGAATCATATTTTTCGAACAGGCAGGATCCATTTCTCCAGAAATGTAACCGACAGAAGTACAGTATGTTGTATAAAATACAGTACAGGCATACCTCGGTTTACGAACGCCTCAGTTAATGTAATTTTCGGTTTACGAATGAAAATCCATTGAAAATAATGCTTTGGTTTACAAATTTTTTTTGCAAAAAGAACAGAATAATTGGTTTTCAATGCATTTACTAGTTTTTTTTTAATCATGTCCCTGTACAGTACAATGCATTTAAAGTGCACTTTATAAAGAGTTTTGAACAGATAAGACTTTTTTTTACTTTTTACTGACCTCCGGAATGGATTAATTGGTTTTCAATGCATTTACGAATTTTGTTTTAATCATGTCCCTTTACAGTTTTTATGCCTTTAAAGTGCACTTTATAAAGAGTTTTGAACAGATAAGACTTTTAATGACTTTTTTCTGACCTCCGGAATGGATTCATTGGTTTTCAATACATTTATTAATTGATTTCTAATCATGTCCCTGTACAGTATTTATGTCTTTAAAGTGCACTTTTTTTTAAAGAGTTTTAAACAGATAAAAGACTTTTTTTTTTTAATTTTTTCTGACCTCCAGAACGGATTACTTGGTTTTCAATGCATTCCTATGGGAAACTGCGTTTCAGTTTACAAATTGTTTGCAATACGAAAAGTCCCGCAGAACGCATTAAATTCGTAAACCGAGGTACGCCTGTATGTCAATTCTGAGACCAAATTAATCTACTGTAGTTATTTTCAAGAGTATGCGTATCTTCAAAATGTGGTATTCTTAATTTTCCCACTATAACAAACATACGTTTTATACTCACAAATGTGTGAAAATCTTGCAGAGTTTCATTTCCTCCTCCTTTTCTTATATAGTCTTCATAGGCCTTAGTGTATAATTGCTGAGCATCTGTAATTGTCTGTTGAAAGAAAACACAAACACTTCACAAATAAATAGGGGAGCAGCTAGCTATATTTCTAGAAATGACTGTTCTGAACATGGTTCTATTGTGAAGATATGACTTGTTAAACTATCGATTTTGAAAAATAACAGATAATATCAAATGCATAGTGCATACTGAACAGATGATCACCAACCTAATAGGCACTCACAATGCAGTTAACGATTTCTTGTACAGCAGCTAAATGGAACTGAGACATAGATTTGATGACTTGATTATACTACAAGCTATAAACTATAGATTTGAAATACATTATGACCCTCTCATCCCAAAAATCTCTTCTACCATCCTCATCTTTCTTACTTATCTTGCCTACATTATTTTATCCTAGGTTCACACTTATGCGAACTTCAGCGCGGTTTCCAGTTGCAGAAATGCACTACAGTCCATTTAACATGGTTTCTTATGGATCTAGTTCACATCTGTCTGTTTTGCAGCAAGTCCATTTTATGAAAAGGATCGGGGACTTTTGCATGTAATAGACCTCAATGGACCTGCAGCAAAAACACAATGTTGTGTTTTTGATGCGCTTGGTGTTTTGTTTTTTTTGCTAATAGGAAAGTAAGACAGCTTCGTTCATGAAGTGCGACTTTGATGTGACTTTACACTATCTGGCACTCAAGTAGCATGAAAATTGCATCAAAGTAGTATAGGAACTTTTATGTGTCCAAAGTCGCATGTTAGGGTTGGGGTTAAGGGCTTGGGTTAGGGTTAAATGTTGGGGTTAGGGTTAAGGGCTTGGGTTAGGGTTAAATGTTGGGGTTAGGGTTAAGGGCTAACCTTAACCATAACATTTAACCCCAACCCTAGCCCTTTACCCTAACCCTAGCTCTTAACCCTAAACAGGGGCGGACTGACCATTTGGAAACTCGGGCACTGCCCGTGGGCCCGGGGTCAGTAGGGGGCCCCATGAGTTGCCCCTGGTACCTTTTTCATAGGCTTTTTTGAGTTTTGGCAAGGACACAGGGGCCCCATGATCCCCTATTGCCCAGGGGCCCCATGAGTTGTCAGTCCGCCCCTGACCCTAACCCTAGCCCTTAAACCTAACATGCGACTTTGGACACATAAAGGTTGCTGCACTACTTTGATGCAACTTTGATGTGACTTGTTAAAGAGAGAGTGCCAAAGAGTGTAAAGTCACATCAACGTCACATAAAAGTCACACTATATGAACAGAACTGTCATACTTTCCTATTAGCCAATAAAAACTCCAGCAACCACAAAACGCATAAAAAAGTGTAAAAAAGGCATGTTCAAAAACACAAAATGCACTAGAAAAACTCATCAACTGCAACTAGCCTTACTGTGTTGTGCTCCAGACTGGGGAACACAAATCCTTATACTGCTGCTTTCCGTTAATGTGCGTATTGTCTTTCGTGTTACCGCAACCCATAATACGCGTGTTGGTACGCTGTAACGCCATTCATTCTCAGAGTCACCCCAGTGCACTTGTGTTGCAGTGAACCACAACATGCAGCAGCACACTTGTGTTATAATAAATAGCGAATGCACCAGGTCTTTTAGGCAGTCCATTAAAATGCATAGGCTGCCCGAACACAACAGAGTTAACAGGCAGAATAACAGGGTAAATCCAGCCTAAAGTGAAGCTTTTAACCACTTGCCCTCCAGAGGATTTACCCCCCTTCCTAACCAGGCCATTTTTTGTTTAACTGACAATTGCAGGTTATGTAACGCTGCACCCAAATGAAATGTATCTCCTTTTCTTCCCACAAATAGAGCTTTCTTTTGGTGGTATTTGATCACCTCTGTGTTTTTTATTTCTTGCACTATAAACAAAAAAGACTGACTATTTTGAAAAAAAATTATATTTTTGACTTTTTGCTTCAAAACATATCCAGTAAAAAAAAATGAAAAAATTACATTATTTTACAAGTTTATGCCAAAATGTATTCTGCTACATGTCTTTGCTAAAAAAAATCCTACTACATGTAAATTAATTAGTTTACATGAAAGTTATAGTGTCTACAAATGGCGATATATATACTGGAATTTCTTCTTTTTTTTTTTTATACTAGTAATGGCAGCGATCAGCGACTTACAGTGGGACTGTGGGACTGCGGCAGGCATTGTGACACTGGGGAGGAACTGACTAACTGTCACTGACATCCCAATAACACTAATACAGTGATCAGTGCTAATAAAAAGCACTGACACTGTACTAATGACACTGGGCAGGTAGGGGTTAACATCTGGAGCGATTAAAAAGTTAACCGTGTGCTACGTGCTGTTTTACTGTGTGTGCTGTGTGTGTTTTACTAGGGAAACATGCTGCTTTGTATTGCTCTGCTATGCAGAGCAATACAAAGCAGCATGTTGGTGCTGACAGGGGAGAGATCCGTGTTATTTACACACAGACCTCTCCCCTTTCACTGTTCCTCGGCGATCACTGGGTTCCAAGTCCGTCCGGGACCAGGTGCTCGACATTTGTAGCCGCCAATGGTGTCGCGTGCCCCCTACCCGGAAATGCAAAATCACGTACAGTATGTATATAAATATATATATATATATATATATATATATATATATATATATATATGATTCTGCTATAGGGTGGTGGAGAACCGGTTAAGCTGGCCATAGATAGATAGATTTTCTAACAAAAATTGTTAGAAAAGTCTTAGGAAAATTTGTCTGAAAATTCCCAGAACATTCAATGTCGTTTGAAAAACTTTGTTGCTTTTGACATTCAATGTTGGAATGAATGGACTTTACTGAACGAAAACCACACACACCATTAGAAATGAATTTGTTCAAGAATTGTTTCCCATCTTGCTCCTTTAATTTCAACCGCAGTGATGAGAAAATTCATACAACAATTTGACCCCATTAATGATTAGAAAAATGAATAAACATTCTTTTCCTAAGTATCTTCCTAAGTACATAAATAAGCCGTGTCCAGCCCCATGTTTGCATTGGCCTAAGTTGTTCGGGAAGTTATGCAGCTTAGATAGATCTCAGAAGGTTATCACAGTTTAACACAAACCAAGAAATGATGCGACATTGTGCAAAACAGCCTGGGAAGCTTCTGAAAGTCCTGACTGACAAGATGCTGGAAAAAAATTGAAATACAATTTGGGGAAATTATTAAAAAAAAAAAAAAAAAAAGAAGAAACTCCTAGAAAACATGTATGTTCTTTATTTCTGGGGAAAAAAATTGTCTAAGACACTTATTCCAGAAATGTCAGGAAAACTAATACTTTTCTGAGCTTTTAGGCCTGGTAGGTTGCAGGGGTCATAGGGCGGCAAGGTCACAAAGGCAGTAGGCATAGGTGCGCAATCAAAATCGACCACTCATTCAAACTTAGAAAAAACTCCTAGGATACAAAGTTAGAAGTCTTTAAAATAGAAGGGGTGAAACCTACTGGCAGTTCTGGGATATTCATGCTTACATAATAGTAACTGTAGAGGCAACTTAAGGATTCTGGAGGAACAGGTGAAAATTCATAAAGGCTGCATATGGGCAATAAGAGATATTGTGCCCAAATATCCCTCAGTCTCACTCGACCTACCCTTTGCCAAGCACAGGGTGCACACTCACATATTGCTGCCAGCAACAAAAAATGGCAGATTCATTTTTGTGGCAATTAGTGGCAATGCATGACTTCACTGAGCACACCCACTATTGGTCTGCTGCAAGCAGCTGCTACCTGATACTTCTGATGGGTCACTGTACCTGGACACCCTGCTCTTTGGATGTCCCTGTTGTCATCTCTACTGCCCCACATCCATCCCTTCTTCCAAACTGGAGCCCCGTTTCTACTCTTACCCAGTTTCCCTGACTCCCACAAAAAGTTATAAAGTCCACTATCACTTCTGTATGTTCTGGATGGATTATTCCCCTAGCAGGTACACTTTGCTAATGTATAACATGTCTTTCCTAACCTATTGTCCTTTTACTCCCAGTCCCAAACTCTCTGCATTGGCTTGCCATTCTGAGGATGAGAGCTTACTTCTGAGAGTTGCTCTTGTCTCCTACAGAGGTGACACTCTTTGCCCTGTCCCTGCCTCTAACTTCCCTGTTCCAGACATTTTTGTATATGATAGTGAGGACACAGGATTCTCCCTAACACTTTTGTTGAATGCTGAGAAGGATCTCAGGAATGAATGATAATAGTGTTTTTTTCTTATAGCGTCTGTGCTGCTGCTCACTGTAGCCCACTACTGTACACTACCAATTCTCTATTCTCTTGTCTCTCCCCACCACGCTTTTCCAATAATCAGCAACAACCTATTTTAAGAAAAAGTACATATGACCTTAATAATGCTCAGTGAAATTCATTATCAACATTAACAGTGCTATCCTTTGTGTCAGTGGTAGAAAGCCACAATCCAGCAACATCAGGGATCTGGGGAAACCCCCACCAAAATATTACAGGAGTGTAGCGTGTACCTATATAGGAGTGCCTGCCAAAAGCAGGATAACCACTAAGCTGAACATGTGCTGAACTGTCAGTATAATTTTAGCTACATCATGGTTACGGAAAGTTTGAACAGATACATGTGGCTAAGCTACATTGTGGTTTTCAGGTTTACATTAAGATGTATGATGTCCTGTTAAAATAAAAGTGCACTGAAATAATAGGAGTTTTGTACCCACCAAAATTCTTTTTTTCATTGAGGGGCACAGAAAATCTTGAGCCTTCAAGTTAAACGGTTGTCTGCAGGAGGATTGGACATTAGCTAACTAAAAAACTGTAGGCCAGCTCAGGATAACTCTTCCTACTACCAGTATACCTCAATTTTTTTTTCTTACAGTATGCATTGAGGACACAGGATTTTTTAGACCATTGGGAAGTCCAAAAGCAGTCTAAGTGAGGAATTAACAACACAGCAAAAAAAAAAAAATGCTAACAAGCCCAAGAACACACTAGACAACCAGGGATTACTTACAGCTTAAAGGGCCCAAAGTTGGCATCAGATTTGGCTGAAATATCCACCTGGTAGATCTTAAAGAACATGTAAACAAAGGACCAGGTGGCAGCCATGCAAATCTGGGAAACAGATGCTTGAGGCAGAAAAGCCCAAGAATTGCTCACAGACTGAGTACAGTGGAGTGTGCCTTTACAGGAAATGGTGGAACCTGATCATTGATACCAAAAACTTGAATGAAGGTGTGGCTGACTAGATATGATGGAATGAAAAGATGGTATGGTCTTCGAAATAGCGAGAGGGCCCAGCCTCACCCATCAAAGTTAAAAAGGAACTCTGAGGATGGAATGACTCCAAATGTGGAGAACATGACCCTAGGCTTCACTCATCAGCTGCATCAGATGTTGCACTGCAAGCAGCCCTGGAGACATTAGTAGAAGCATGTTGTTGCAACTATGTGGTGGTAAGACAATATGTAGGCTCAAGGTATGAGGCAAGGACTCAAGTACACAGAAAACCTGGGCAGCTGGCAGCACCTGATAATTGGATAGCTGAAGGTGACCCAAATCACTGTAGGTGTTCAACAGGGACAGGTCAAAGACTTGAGTTCCTTGTGGCTTTTTGCAGCTGGGAACAGCAGCAAGGATATGCTTCCTCAATATTATATGGTGGGAAAGAGAGCACTGAGTGCATGGCACTTAACCTAGTGGATGATGCCAATGCCTAATCCCACAGCATTAACCCCTTATGTGGCAAAAACCAGCAGGATTAGGAAATTATGGTACTCATGGACTAAACAAGTGAGGTAAGTCCCATCCTACCCACTAGGTGAATCTTCAGAAACAGGAAAAATGCTGAGGCAATTTTACCAGAACAGAGTCTGGAAAGTGCCTCACATGAAACTCAGCATCCAAAGGTCACCCTATGGCTATCTCTGCATCGACCAGTCCAGTGGGTCTATACATAGTACTCCAAAAGCAACCCCGAGGAAGACCATGCCACATAGCTGCAACTGAAGAGACAAAGATCCAGTGCCAAATAAAGAGGGGTATTGATTCAGGAAAGAATTGAGGAAAGAAAAAGTGCTAGCAAAAATAAGTTAGTTTTTAACATAGCAGAACTGCAAAAAGATGTCCGTCCTCATGGGAGAAAATAAAAAAACTGAAGCATGCTTGTAGTGAGAGGGGTTATCCTGGGCTGGCTTACAGTTTTCTTGTTTGCTATTGTCCAATCCTCTTGGAGAAAGCAGTATAACCCAAAGGTTAAAAACTTTCTGTGTCCCTCAATAAACGAGAAAGAAAATTTGTTGTTACAGATCAAATTGTATGATGAGAGTAAATATTGTTATTACCTGTTGTTTGCCCAAAAATGCAAATACTCCTGCTGTGACTTCTGCAGCAAAAATGACAAGTAAGCAGGCAAAAAACTGAAAGAGATGAAAATTACATTAAGTCAAATCCACAATGTCTCCATCTCCATCTAAAGGTTTATTATTTTCTATCATTTGTAGTCCAGTAAAAAAAAATGCTTATGTATGGTAAGTTGGCTGTTTTCTTCCACATAGCAGAAGCAAATATCTTACATGGTACATAATAATACATTTACCATGGTATAATTGAAACAAATACTATAGATTATACATGCATAGTTAAAATATCTTATAATGTAGGCTTTTTTTTTGAGTACAGAGGCCTCTCTTAAAACTCACAGTATACAACATTAAATCAACCATTCAGATGTATCACTTTGACAATACCCTTCTCTCTTCCTAAGCATCCAAAATATTAAAGTTGAAGGTTAGGTATGATTTTTCTTTCTTAGTTACATTGGTCCAACTTGGACTAATGTAAGTATGCATATCTCACACCTGAAAGATCCCTGTAGAAGATAGAAGTCACTGTAATAGTCACCACTACTACAGTGACAGCAGCAGGCTTCCGAGTCCAGTGATGAGTGGCTGCACTCTGTATGGTAAAAATAGAGAGATACTCGCTCAGTACTGCTGCCATATACAGAAAGTCTTGTATTTTTCTCAAGGAATGCAAGGCATTCTCTGATTGGGCGAGGTGTATAGACAGGCCGGTCATGTCATGACCTGGATCCAGAAGACTGCTGCTCCATAGTAGCAGCAGAGGGAGATTCCTCCTATTCTGTAGTGACTCTGTCACTTCCTGTTGCATCAGCAATCAATACACTGACAAGGGTTTAACTATTCCCAATTCTATTCAAAACTAAAAATAAAAAAGTTTTGACTATACATACACTATTAATCTGAATTCCAGCAGATATACAATTACAAATTAAAACAGCTTTATATTCATTATTTCATCATGAAATGGATCCTTTAAATGCAGGTTAAGTACCTGAATTTGACCTGACATCAGCCTTCTGCAGTGTAATGTGCAGCATTGTTCAGTGATGGAGCCAATCAGATGTGCTACAGTGGAAGAAGCATGCTGATCCTAAAGCCCTGTACACACGGCTGAATATAGTCCGGTTCAACAGAAAGAATCCAACAATCGGCCCGTGTACACACCAGCCTGTCTGACAGAAGCTGACCAAACTGTGGGCTTCTGACAAATGGTCATGCTGGAGAACCAGCATCCAATTGTCATCCGATCAGTGTTGGCAGCCAATGGCTGCCAGTGCAGACCGGTGTGCTCTGGCGGAGAGATTGCTGTACTACCATTAGATCGAAAGTACAGCGAGCTCCTTCCGAGCTCTTAATTTTTCTTTGTTCATTGTGCTGGGATGAACAAAAAAAATGATGGTGTGTACCACGCATTAGCAGGTAAGAAATTGACATATACACTCATCAAGCAATTTATTAAACTACTGTATGCTGAAACATAATTGTCACTATACAGTAGTTTACTCAGAACAGTCCAAAAAAAGGGAGAAGCAGGTCTGTGGATGGAAATACCTTGATGAGAGAAGTCAGAGAAGAATAGCCACACAGGAGCTGAAAGAAAGGCTATGGTAACTCAGAAAACCTTAGTTTTTGCAACTGTGATGAGTAGAAAATCATCTCAGAATGCACAGCACATAGAACCTGGAGGCCGATACGCTACAAGAGCAGAAGACCATGTCAGTTTCTACTCTTGTCAACCAAGAACAAAAAGCTAAGACAAATGTGGGTACAAACTCAACAAAACCAAACATGTAAAGACTGGAAATACGGAGTATGGTCTAATGCAGGGGTCTCCAAACTTTATAAAGAAAGGACCAGTTTACTGTCCTTTAGACTTTAGGGGAGCAGGATTGTGCCCAGTGGGAGTAAACAATGTCCGATTGTTGGTATTAGGGGGAGAAATAGTTATCAGTGGAAGGAATTATGCCCCATTGTTGTCAGTGGAAGGAATAGTGCCCCACTATTTGTGTCAGTTGCAGAAATTATGCCTCATTGTTGGTGTCAGTAGCAGGAATAATTCTACAAGGGCCAGATATAGGCCAGGAAAGGGCCGCATCCGGCCCCAGGGCTGCAGTTTGGAGGCCACTGCCTTAATGAATCCGGATATCTCCTGAGGAACACAAATGGTAGTTAACACATTTGGGATGTCCTAAAATGGAAGATTTGCAATATGAATATTCAGCTAACAACAGAAATTGTATGATGTAATCATGTCAACCAGAATCTCAAAGAAATAGTGAAGTATTGTAGAATCCATGCCATGAAAGACTGATGCTGATTTGAGTGCAAAGGGAGGCTCAGCCCACTATAAGTACAGTAGGGAACATAATTATTTGATCCTGTGCAGATTTTGTAAGTTTGCCCACTTACAAAGAAGTGAAGGGTCTTTCATTTTTATCATAGGTGTATTTTAAATGATAGAGACAGAGTATCAACCAAAAATTCAGAAAAAAACACATGATACAAATGTTATAAATGGAGTTGCAGTTCAGTGAGTTAAATAAGTATTTGATCCCCAAGCAAAACATGACTTAGTCACCAGTACTTGGTAGAGAAACCCTTGTTGGCAAGCACAGAGGTAAGATGTTTCTTGTAGTTGGTTACAAGGTCTGCACATATCTCAGGAGGGATTTTGGTCCATTCTTCTTTACAGATCTCTAAATCCTTAAGGTTTTTTGGCTGACGCCTGGCAACTTAGAAGTTTCAGCTCCCTCCATGTACATATTCTATAGGATTAAGGTCTGGAGACTGGTTAGTCCACTCCATGACCTAATGTGCTTCTTCTTGAGCCACTCCTTTTTTGCATTGGCGGTATGTTTTGGGTTATTGTCATGCTGGAAGACCCATCCACAACCCATCTTCAGTGTTCTGGAGGGAAGAAGGTTCTCATCCAAGATTTTACAATACATGGCCCTGTACATTGTCCCCTCAAGGTGGCAAAGTCAGCCTTTACCTTAGTAGAGAGACAGTGGAGAGCTCAATTTTGGTCTCACCTGACCAAAGCACTTTCTTCCAATCCTTTTCTGAATCAATTAGATGTTCATTGCCAAACTTCAGACGGCCTGTACATGTGCCTTCTTGAGGAGGGGGACGTCATGGGTGCTGCAGGATTTCAATCAAAGAGATTGAAATCATTCATAAGCTCCTCCCTCACTTTTCTCATGCTCATCCTTACCCCATGAGGTGAAAACTTGCATGGAGCTCCAGATCAAGGGCATTTGGTGGTTATTATGTATTTCTTCCTTTTGCGAATAAGGCTCCAACAGTTGTCTCCCCCTCACCAAGCTTCTTGCTGATGGTCTTGTAGCCCATTCCAGCTTTGTGCAGGTCTGAAATCTTGTCCCTGAAGTCCTTTGACAGCTCTTTGGTCATTTGCCCATGATAGTGAGGATTGAATGGAAGAAAGAGATTCTGTGGACAGGTATCTTTTATACACATAACAAGCTGTCGTTAGGCGCACCTTCCCAAATTGTCAGGACTAATCTGTGTAACACATGAGCACATAGCCAGTCTGTGGGAGCAAGAATTATTGTTGGTTGATAGGGGATCAAATACTTGTTTTACTCCTTGAACTGCAACTCAATTTATAACATTTGTATCATGTGTTTTTTCTGGATTTTTAGTTGATATTCTGTCTCTATCATTTAAAATACACCTACAGTCAGGTCCATAAATATTGGGACATCGACACAATTCTAACATTTTTGGCTCTATACACCACCACAATGGATTTGAAATGAAACGAACAAGATGTTCTTTAACTGCGGACTGTCAGCTTTAATTTGAGGGTATTTACATCTAAATCAGGTGAACGGTGTAGGAATTACAACAGTTTGCATATGTGCCTCCCACGTGTTAAGGGACCAAAAGTAATGGGACAATTGGCTTCTCAGCTGTTCCATGGCCAGGTGTGTGTTATTTCCTCATTATCCCAACTACAATGAGCAGATAAAAGGTCCAGAGTTCATTTCAAGTGTGCTATTTGCATTTGGAATCTGTTGCTGTCAACTCTCAAGATGAGATCCAAAGAGCTGTCACTATCAGTGAAGCAAGCCATCATTAGGCTGAAAAAAAAAACCAAACCCATCAAAGAGATAGCAAAAACATTAGGCTTGGCTAAAACAACTGTTTGGAACATTCTTAAAAAGAAGGAACGCACCGGTGAGCTCAGCAACACCAAAAGACCAGGAAGACCACGTAAACAACTGTAGTGGATGACCGAAGAATTCTTTCCCTGGTGAAGAAAACACCCTTCACAACAGTTGGCCAGATCAAGAACACTCTCCAGGAGGTAGGTGTATGTGTGTCAAAGTCAACAATCAAGAGAAGACTTCACCAGAGTGAATACAGAGGGTTCACCACAAGATGTAAACCATTGGTGAGCCTCAAAAACAGGAAGGCCAGATTAGAGTTTGCCAAACGACATCTAAAAAAGCCTTCACAGTTCTGGAACAACATCCTATGGACAGATGAGACCAAGATCAACTTGTACCAGAGTGATGGGAAGAGAAGAGTATGGAGAAGGAAAGGAACTGCTCATGATCCTAAGCATACCACCTCATCAGTGAAGCATGGTGGTGGTAGTGTCATGGTGTGGGCATGTATGGCTGCCAATGGAACTGGTTCTCTTGTATTTATTTATACAAGAAAACTTATTCCTGCGCCAAAACTTTCCAAATAACACTCTAAAAATGCTGCTGTGCCAATCGTGAAAACACAAACAATATAAATATAAATAAACAGCGCAAATTTAGATGATTAATCAATATAATAAATCATATAAAATAGGTGCATAAATTATTCGTGTTTGCCCTTAATCTTAAACAAAAACACCCAAAAGTCCATGTGCTGAAAACATAATTAAATTGTTGAAATAAAAGTGCAAACTTCTTTTCTTCAAAAAATACTTTCACCTTCCACCCGTGCACAAACCAACATCGAATACACTCACCAGAACTTGGTGAGTAAAAGACCTTTAAGGAATTTTTAGGGATCCTAAACCCTCTTTGGTGCCACGCTAGGGAAAATCTTCACCCTCCGAATAGACTCCACCATCCAACCAAAAGAAAAAAACTCACATAGCATAATATTGTCACACAATAGTAACTTTTTCCAAATGGAGATTAAGGCCACTCACATGTTAAACACTTGCTAAAGGCATGTTTATTATGTATAAAAGGCTTCAGTTCCAGCAGATATACAAACTTTTCCTTCCAGGACTCTCACATCCACAGTGGAACAAAGACAGGACTCCTCTTAGACCAAACAGTGAACCAAGATGGCCGCTGGAACGCACCGCTCAGCGTGCGTTCCACTCTCCGGAAATGACGTCAGGCGCATGGAGTGTGGACCGGAAATGCGTCAACGCGTTTCGCCCCTCCTGTAGGGCGTTATCAAGACGTTATCAAGGTCTTGACTCCACCATCCAACCCTATGGTTGGATGGTGGAGTCTATTCGGAGGGTGAAGATTTTCCCTAGCGTGGCACCAAAGAGGGTTTAGGATCCCTAAAAATTCCTTAAAGGTCTTTTACTCACCAAGTTCTGGTGAGTGTATTCGATGTTGGTTTGTGCACGGGTGGAAGGTGAAAGTATTTTTTGAAGAAAAGAAGTTTGCACTTTTATTTCAACAATTTAATTATGTTTTCAGCACATGGACTTTTGGGTGTTTTTGTTTAAGATTAAGGGCAAACACGAATAATTTATGCACCTACTTTATATGATTTATTATATTGATTAATCATCTAAATTTGCGCTGTTTCTCTTGTATTTATTGATGATGTGACTGCTGACAAAAGCAGCAGGATGAATTCTGAAGTGTTTCGGGCAATATTATCTGCTCATATTCAGCCAAATGCTTCAGAACTCATTGGACGCCGCTTCACAGTGCAGATGGACAATGACCCAAAGCATACTGCAAAAGCAACCAAAGAGTTTTTTAAGGGAAAGAAGTGGAATGTTATGCAATGGCCAAGTCAATCACCTGACCTGAATCCGATTGAGCATGCATTTCACTTGCTGAAGACAAAACTGAAGGGAAAATGCCCCAAGAACAAGCAGGAACTGAAGACAGTTGCAGTAGAGGCCTGGCAGAGCATCACCAGGGATGAAACCCAGTGTCTGGTGATGTCTATGCGTTCCAGACTTCAGGCTGTATTGACTGCAAAGGATTTGCAACCAAGTATTAAAAAGTGAAAGTTTGATTTATGATTATTATTCTGTCCCATTACCAAGTGGGAGGCACATATGCAAACTGTTATAATTCCTACACCGTTCACCTGATTTGGATGTAAATACCCTCAAATGAAAGCTGACAGTCTGCAGTTAAAGCACATCTTGTTTGTTTCATTTCAAATCCATTGTGGTGGTGTATAGAGCCAAAAATGTTAGAATTGTGTCGATGTCCCAATATTTATGGACCTGACTGTATGATAAAAATTTTAGACCCTTCATTTCTTTGTAAGTAGGCAAACTTACAAAATGTGCAGGGGATCAAATTATTATTTTACCCACTGTATAGTATTCCGATAAATTGCTTGATGGGTGTATGTACTTCAAGTGTGTAATTTGCTGTTTGCCTGAAGATCATCTGAACTTGAAATGTTTGGTATTGTTTTATTTAAACGAAAAACTGTATGCTGAATTGGCAGAAAAATTTCCCTTACCGCCCCAAGCAAACACTGGGATTCACGGGCAGCTCCACAGCAGCCAAAGAAGCCAATCAGCATCATCAATGCACCAGCTCCTATCAGTACATAAAGCCCTGTGAAATAAAACAAAAAGCAAATTAATCATATATTATTTTATTCAATTCCTTACATAAACTAAAAAAGACAAGTTCTAGAAAATATAAGAAAAGGAAAAAAATAAAGTTGCTTCCTGGAACCTCTTACAATCCTTTCCTTGATAAAGAACAGACAAAAACATTGAGCGAGTAATGTTTATCTGCATTCTAGTGAGCTGTAAAAATAAAGTGGTATAAAAAGCAGAAGTGTATAAAAGACAATAAATAATATCATGCTAAATGCTTAGGGTTAACCTCCTAAGACCTCTCATTGGACC
This sequence comes from Staurois parvus, assembly GCF_062004578.1. NCBI lineage: Eukaryota > Metazoa > Chordata > Amphibia > Anura > Ranidae > Staurois > Staurois parvus. Next base: position 383,777 of record NW_028317852.1, on the reverse strand, counting down.
ATTATTGTGATAGGTTCCCTCACTGACCAATAGGCAGGTTCAAGAGAGGTGTAATGTATAACTTCAGAAGTTATATCTCTGGATCTAACAATCATTTTGGCATGCCTATTTGCTAATGATAAAATGGGTATTAATCATGTCATCTCTCACTTCTTTCTTTAAAGGCTCTATAAATAAGGTTCCCTTGGGCCTTCAAAACATTTTTTGCCTGTCTCTGGAATCCTATCAATAGGACAACACATGTTTCTCCATCCATGTTAATCAGCTGCTGGGCTACTCTATTTTGACAACCACCAGGGTTGGCTAGCAGAAAAAACAAACAGCAGCTTCATTCATTTGGATCAATTGGATGCATCCACAGGTCAGCTGAAAATGTTTATTGCAAAAAGTGAGGCCAGCAAGTGAAATTCAGCCCATTTATCAGGAGCCAGATGAACATTACTCAATGTTTGGTCAGATTAAAGTGGTTGTAAACCTCAGACGTGAAATATGAACAATGCATATCCCTCTATAGTGTGTACTTGTCTCAATTTAGAGAACCAAGTATAATTTCTGTCTGTTGCTTCCTTCCTCTTCTATCAGCATGAATCACATCTGACAAGTTTTCCTGACACAGAGAAAAATGGTGACGGGAGGAACCTACAGCAAATTGACAGCCTCAGCTGGGAGTGTGTCCCTCCAATGAGCTCTATAGTGTGTAATTTCAGCTCTCCGTCCCTTTTTTTCTGAACTCTCAGACATGCTTTATAAATTCAGCACTTTGAATGAATGTAAAGAGAAGACTGCAGATAACAAGTACAAGATATGTAGAAGGATTTGTTTCACCTCTGTCTCTCACCTGAGGTCAGTCATTTCACTGAGTATATAAAGTGGGTATAGAAAGGAATCCCCCCCCCCCTTTAAAATAACCACATTTTGTTGCTAATACAGATAAAAAAAATGATGTCTGTCTTCATTTCAGGCCTCAAAGCAACAAAATGTGATTATTTTAACCACTTGCCTACAGGGCACTTATACCCCCTTCCTGCCCAGGCCAGTTTTCAGCTTTCAGCACTGTCACACTTTGAATGACAATTGCGCGGTCATGCAACACTGTACCCATATGAAATGTTTATCATTTTTTGAGACAGATAGAGCTTTCTTTTGGTGGTATTTAATCACCTCTGGGTTTTTTATTTTTTTGCTAAACAAACCAACAAATTAAAATTTTGAAAAAAAACATGTTTTTTCTTAGTTTTTGTTAAAAAAATGTTCTAAATAAGTGGTTTTTCTCCTTCACTGTTGTGTGCTAATGAGGCTGCAGTGATGGGCACTGATAGGCTGCACTGATGGGCACTGATAGGTGGCACTGATGGGCACTGATAGGTGGCACTGATGGGCACTGATAAGGAGGCAGTAGTAGGTGCCACTGATGGGCATTGACAGGCATCAATGATGGGCACTGAAATGCAGCACTCGTATATGGCACTGATAGCCGGCACTGACTGGCACTGTTAGGCAACACTGATGGGCACTGATAGGCGGCACTGACTGGCACTGATAGGGAGCACTGACCGGCACTGATAGATGGCACTGATTGACAGCACTAATAGGCGGCAATGACTGGCATTGATAGGTGACACTGAAAGGCAGCTCAGATGGGCACTGATATGTGGCATTGATGAGGCACTGATGGACACTGGCAGGTGGCATTGATGAGCACTGACAGCTGGCATTGATGGACACAGATGGGTGGCACTGCTGGGGCTACACTGATCATCAGGGCACACTGATCATCAGTGCCCTGATGATCAGTGCCCATGTCCCCTCCGAGGAATTCCGATTACCGGCTCTCCTCTCCTCTCAAGCTGTCAGCGTGACAGCTCATGAGGAGAGAAATGCCAATAACCGGCATTTCCCTACACAACTGATCACATGACCGAGCCGACATCTTCGGCTCTTTCCGTTGATCGGTGATCCGCTGTGTCCGAGGGACACAGCGCACTGCCGACCACCGTGCTGCGCGCTCCCGGAGCCGCGCGTGCGCAGTTAGAGTGGCAGGACGTCATATGACGTCCTCCCAGAACGAGATAACCGCCTTGCGCCCATCATTGCCTTATATGGCGGGCAGGAGGTGGTTAAAGGGGGTCATTCTTTTCTTTTACAAAGAGCTTTATTGAATATTAAGCAAAGATAAACAAACATTCGGAACATAGATTCAATGACCAACAATTAGAAATTTTAGTGGGTGAGGGGAAGCTAATTCAAGGCATGCACTGGAAAAGGCATAAGCTGAAAAGTTTACATAGGTGCCCTGTAGGAAAAGATGGGGGAAGGGGTTGGGAGAGAATGATTAACAAACCTTTGTGGGTCAATGATAATATAAACTCTAAAGGGGAGTTTTGCTACATCAACATTATAGAGAACGGGAGAGGCACGGGAAGAGGCCTTCTCCAAAAAATGATACATGTTCAAAACCTAAAGTTTACAAAGAAATCCAGATTGCATTGGTAGTATTGCAGATGTAGCGCAAGCACAATCCGAAAAATATGTTTAAGGACAGATTTGACAGAAGGTTAGGAAAAGACAAACAGTAGAGAGACACGGACAACAACAACACCAAAAAAAAAAAGGGGGGGGGGGGGCTCCGAGGTGATCCCAGCAAAATCCATCCTCATATCGACAGAAGGGACTGGTCAAATCTCGAAGGTTGAGATATATCCAAGGGGGTCATTATTTTCTATACCCACTGTATAAGGGGTTACAACCACTTTAAGGCCTCATGCACACAGGGCTTTTTGCAGCCACTTTTAGGGGCATCAGGCATTTTTTTGTTACTACTTCCAAACGGCCCTCCATGTTATCCTATGTGTCCATGCACACATAGACTTTTAGAAGATTTTAGTAGCAGTAGCATTTACCATCAGAAAAAAAAACACAAGGGCCAGTGCATCCAGGAGCAGCAGTGTTTTGACCCGTGGTGGAAGGAAAGAAAATTGAGTCATCTACGGGCTGTTTTAGGGAACTTTCCAGCTTTGCAAATAAGCTTCCTCACAGCAGACATGTTGACTAAATTAGCCTCGAATTCAGCACCATGGTCTCTATTTTTTCCACATAAACTTGAATTATGATATATTCTTGTTTTGGATGCAGATATTGATCGGAGGTATAATTTGCACTAATCTTGCAAATAATTCACATAAATGTAGTGAACTGACATTTGTAGTTAATGTAAACCTAGTTATATAAACTTTTAATTAGTGAGGTGGACAGGGATCGAAGACACTGCAAAATTAGACAAACTAAAATCTATCTCTTCAGTAGTAACATGAAATATAATTTGGGCGACAGCTGTATGTGAAACTTTAGCACAGGACAGACTGGAAACTGGAAGGAGATCTATCCCTGGGGAAGTCCCAGGATTCACTGCTATGCTTACACCCACCTCCTGCCAATTTGTGTCTGAAGAACATTCTATTTTTTCCATTGGGGCTCATACATGTATTTACAGCTGCAGCGTCTGTGTCTGTAGTACTCCTGGATCAATTTTCAGACACATAAAATCTTCCTTTAAGCTGAAAGATTTGTCTGCATTTGTCAGAAGTCTTCATAAATCTCCAACCAGATGATTAAGAAAAATACCACAAAAAAGTCAAAAGGGGTAGACATGTAAGTGTTTAAAAAAAAAAAAAAAACACTCTAAGCCCTGTCCTGAGTATTGAAGCTGAACTTCAGCTTTACCTTTAGTTCTGCAAAGTTCTACAAGCTCCTCTCTGGAGATTGCTTGGTCTGATTTCACCATACATTGTGAGCTTCTCACAGTGTGCATTAAAAGCTTCATTAGGTCAGACAGAACCATTTTGTCTCCAGCCTTGCAGTCCCTGGCCTGCTCTTTTTATTCATTGGGTTTCAGTTCCTTCAATCGTGGACACTCAGCATCACCAATAACCAGAGTGCATGGGAACACCTACTCTTCCAGACTGATATCTATCCACCAAGGCACTTTGATATTTACATAACTCCTCTCAAGAGCTTGTATCAAGGCTGGGGGCTCTTGATAAGAGCACTGAGGTAGGTTGGTATGTACAGCACCCTGCCGGTCACTCCCACGGGTCATGGTCAGCCAGCATTGCAGAGAGAAGCTCAGAAACCCAGTGATGATGTCACTTGGCTTTAAATTAGGTATGCCATGAAAGTAGAAAAGTTTTATTTAAAAGGTTCATGAGCATGTTGATGCGAAGAAAAGGAGGAATGAGAGATGACAATATATAAGCAGAACAAAATGTAAGCTTTATCAAACATACTAGTGTGTCATGAACAATTTAAATGGGATCTCTAGTTTTAGATTTATATCTTAGATTGTAAGCTCCGAGGAGCAGGGCCTTCCTATTCCTTTGTATTGAAATGTATTATTGCTATATCGTCTGACGTTATATTGTAAAGCTCTGAGCAAACTGTTGGCGCTGTATAAATCCTGTATAATAATAATAATAGTAATAATTTATGCTCAACATAAGGTGCTGTAAGATGATACTGTATAAAATGAAGTACATACCAGCATGAATAATCTACTGATTATCATGAATAAGAATCTGAACTGGATTGCATTGACTTAATTTGAGTAGATATCTACAGGTCTTTGGTATTTGTGACAATTCAATACCTGTTAACCTTTGGCAGCCCTTTCAGTAATGCTTCTTTGCTTGATAACCTCCTATATTTCCCAGTACTTGGTGCAAGAAAATGCAATGGATGATAAGAAGAACACTGATTTTGAAGAGTTCCTGGTGCTGCAGCTAAGAGTTAAGGTAACCCGTCTAGCAAATTTGCCTGTAGCTACCATGATGATGACATCAATGTGCTTCCCTGAACTTCCTGTGCACACAGTACCAGGTTAGAAGGGACAGCTTAGCTTTCCATCAATTAGCTTGAAAGTGAGAGCATTTTGCATTTTATATTTACCCTCCCTCTTAGATTGTAAGCTGTAATGAGCAGGGCCCTCGGAATCCTCCTGTATTAATTTGTATTGTGATTGTACTATCTGCCCTGATGTTGTAAAGTGCTGCGTAAACTGTTGGCGCTATATAAATCCTGTATAATAATAATAATAATAATTTAAACACAGCACTACAAAATAACTGTAATAAATCTTAAATAAATAAAATGTCTGTTTACTAACAGAGAAAAAAATGTGATTTACTGAAAAAAAGACTAGCTAATGTGATATTGCTGTTGAAGGAGCTAATTAGGGTTAATTGGGGGTGTAATATTAAGCAGTTAAAAACAATCTCAGAGGTTTTTTTACAACCATAATTAGGGTCAGATCACAAAACAAGCTAGAGATCAGTACTTGCAAGATTTCGATTTGACAGTAAGCATTAATTAGTGTACATCAAGCAATAAAAACTCAAGCTAAATTAGCTACTTGTGTCTGTTCAATACGGTAATACTGAAAGTACAGTTTCCTATAACAGCCAGAGGTTATTCTTCCATAGTAAGAACCAGGGGCCGACTGACAACTCATGGGGCCCCTGGGCAATAGGCAATCATGGGGCCCCTGTGTCCTTGCCCAAACTCAAAAAAGCCTATGAAAAAGGTACCAGGGGCATCTCATGGGGCCCCCTACTGACCCCGGGCCCTCGGGCAGTGCCCGAGTTTCCAAATGGTCAGTCCGCCCCTGGTAAGAGTAATGGAAACAGCAATGTCCAATGTTATAAACTATGACTGGGGACGGTCTCTTCAGACTAGTCTGTACGGTAATAAAGGGGTTACGTGATGACAGAAGGGCAGGATGGTGAAGGGGCGTGATTTGGATTGTGGTGGTGGCAACGGAAGGGACACTAAGTACAGGGGCGGGCAGGGGGCTGCTGTTTCTTACCTGGCTCCGGTCCAAGTCCCACGATGATCCAGTCCAGGAATCACAGCTGCTCCTTCATTCAGTTCGGCCACTCCCTCACTCGATGTTCGCGTGGCCGCTCGGCCCCGCCTCCTCACTGGTGATTGGGCGCCAGGAAAGGCACACAGGCAGCCAATCACCTGAGAGGAGGCAGAGCCGAGCGGCCCCGCAAACATCGAGTGAGGGAGCGGCCGGTAAGTGTGCCGTGCAGATGGTGCTGCTGCAACCACATATGCTGGCTGCAGCAGCACCATGCTGGAACAGGGGTTAGCAAGTGTCATTTGTGTCAGTGGGAGGAATAGTGCCCCATCACTGGTGTCACTGATACAAATGATGGGGAATTATTCCTCCCACTGACACCAACGATGGGGCACTATTCCCCCCCCCCACTGACACCAACGATGGGGCACTATTCCCCCCCCCACTGACACCAACGATGGGGCACTATCCCCCCCCCCACTGACACTAACAATGGGGAACCATTCCTCCCCCCCACTGACACCAACGATGGAGCACTATTCCTCCCCCCACTGACACCAACGATGGGGCGCTATTCCTCCTCCCCCCCACTGACACCAACGATGGGGCACTATCCCCCCCCCCACTGACACCAACGATGGGGCACTATTCCTCCCCCCCACTGACACCAACGATGGGGCACTATTCCTCCCCCCATTGACACCAACGATGGGGCACTACTTTTCCCCCCACTGACAGCAATGATGGGGTGCTATTCCTCCCACTGACACCAATGATGGGGTGCTGTTCCTCCCACTGACACCAATGATGGGGTGCTATTCCTCCCACTGACACCAATGATGGGACACTATTCCTCCCACTGACACCAATGATGGGACACTATTCCTCCCAATGATATTAATGATGGGGCACTATTCCTCCCACTGACACCAATGATGGGCCACGATTCTTCCCACTGACACCAATGATGGGGCACTATTTCTCCCACTGACACTGATTGAGTACTATTCCTCCCACTGACACTCATGATGGGACACTATTCCTCACACACTGACACTAATGATGGGGCACCATCATTCGTGTCAGTGGAAGGAATAGTGTCCCATCATTGGTGTCACTGGGAGGAATAGTGCCCCATCATTGGTGTCAGAGTGAGGAATCGTGCCCCATCATTGGTGTCAGTGGGAGGAATAGCACCCCATCATTGGTGTCAGTGGGAGGAATAGTGCCCCATCATTGGTGTCAGAGCGAGGAATCATCCCCCATCATTGGTGTCAGTGGGAGGAATAGCACCCCATCATTGGAATACCATACTGAAATAGCATACCATATTGAAATCAAATCTGATGTTTTTTAATTTTTATTTGGTGTGCTTTGGAAGAGGGGTAGTCTTATACGGCGAGTATAGCCCAAACCCTATATTTTAACAGGAAAAGTAGGGGGTCGTCTTATACGCCCAGTCGTCTTATACGCTGGAAAATACGGTATCTTTGTTGTCAGTGTGGTTACTTTAGTCAATCTCAGGGAGAAGTGAACAGTGTACCAATCATGAAATTGAATTGGTTTTTATGCACTTTGGTCTTTGCATCAATTGAGGCACCAAATGCGACACTTTGGTAGAGGGGCTAAAGCTTAGCATAAGTAGGAGGCACATCAAAGCAGATATAGACTTCCCTAGGCTAAGGCAGGTGCACTGCAAATAGGTCTTCATCCAGTACACGGGGTTCTCCCAGATCAATTCCAGATCTAGCAACCTCCCTGTTCACAGGCACATTTCAAAGCTACCAAGAATTGCCTCAGAGGGTTCAGTGCAATGAAGTTAAAAGTCCTATGTCTGCACACATGAGGCCATGCATGGAAAGAATGGGTAATGTATGACATTTGCAGTACATACAATAAAAACTGACTTACATAATGTATGGAATTGTATTCATGGGTCTTGCGTTTGTCAGATGCAGGTATACAAAGCTGTTTGTACAAATAGTCCACTGGAACGTAGGCTCTTCACATCTAAATATTGGAATGTTTTGTTTCCACTGCTTGAGGGGATCATGATGCTCGTTCATCTTATATGGCCCCGAGTATAAAAGTATGATATCTACTCACACAAATGTCTTATGTACTTTCAGTATACAGTTTTTAGGAAAATACTGAAACAAAACTATGATACCTACTGTAAATGCTACAGTAACCCCACATCCACATGCAATTCAGGCAGCTGCGGTGCACTGGTGCAGGGTTATATGGGTTAAACAGGTGGTGAGGAGGTGATAGGCCCTCTCCTCACCACCTGTCAAATGCCCTCTGAAGAGCAATTCAACATAGATCGCTCTTCAGAGAGCAACACATGTGTAAATGAGGCCTTAGGGCTCATTTACACCAGATGCAATCAGGTGTGTTTTTAAATGCATCAAAAATGCATATGCAAGAAAATAAATGTATTCCAATGAGCCTAGTAGCATGCAGCATTTTTCCACACTGGAAGACACCGAAAATGCGCATGAATGCAAGCAAACACACTGCAAATGTGCAGGTATGCATGCAAATGCAACTTAGTAAATAAATAACGGAAATAAATGAAAAATGATTCCAAGAAACACACTGCAAATGCATTGAAAAGATGTGCAAACTGCGAGCTGAAAGGTACCGTGAATGCAGAGATTGTGTTGTAAATGAGCACTTTACACCCTAGTCACATCAGGTGCGACTTTGCATAAGATTTGCATGCCATGCAACTTGCAAATCGTATGCCAAGTCGCACCCTATTGTCTGCTATTAGAGCGGTCATATCTGTGCAGTTCCAACTTGGTCGGAGTCGCATCGATTTCTAAAGTACTATTTTTGTTGTGATTTGCATAGACATCTGTGTCAGATGTCTTGCTAATCGTAACTGAAATCGTTAGGTCACCTGATTTTGAAATTGTGTGACTTCACTGTAAGTCACACGATTTCAAAATCAGCTTTGATATGACCGGGGGCTTAATCAACTCAATATTTATTACACACTGTAAAGCAAACACTGCAATTGTTCAACCTGCAGATGACACCATGTCCCTCTCACTGTGCAAAAAGGCCATCTGCAGCCAAAAGTTTCTTTGTAAACAAACTTTCTGTAATCGCTATGATTGGCTGTAATGGTATCATATGATTCAGGTACTTTAAAAATTGAATTTGAAAATACATTTAATGTTTTTAATGAGGACAGTACATAACATGTGTAACAATGTGTTAATTGTTTTTAAATCTGCCTAAAGTTCAGCTTTTATGTAGGACATATAGCCAATTAAACCAACTCAATCAATTGTGAAAATTTGTTACATTTTGCAAGTCCCATCTTTTTTTTTTTTTCAGAAAAACACAAAATTTGGCAAGTCTGCAGAAAAGAAATCATTATTTTTACTACCACCAATATAACAGGGTTATTGACACTTACGTCCAATGTAGAGGGACACAGGGGCGGACTGATAACTCATGGGGCCCCCGGGCAATAGGGGATCATGGGGCCCCTGTGTCCTCGCCCACACTCAAACCACACCCAAAAAAGCCTATGTAAGGTACCAGGGACATCTCATGGGGCCCCCTACTGACCCCGGGCCCTCGGGCAGTGCCCGAGTTCCCCAATGGTCAGTCCGCCCCTGGAGGGACACTGACCACCACTGAAACACAAACATTGCTACTGACACCAATGTAAGCTTATGTTGAATAATAATGCACACATTCTGTGGTTGAATCCCGTGTCAAATGGCTGCTTTATAGAGTACTTACAGCGCTGTAGAGTTGCGGAATATTATAGCGCCTTGAAAAAGTATTCATACCCCTTCAAATTTTCCACATTTTGTCATGTCAAAAATGGAAATGTATTTTATTGGGATTTTCTGTGATAGACCAACACAAAGTGGCACATAATTGTGAAGTGGAGGGAAAATGATAAATGGTTTTCAAAATTTTTTACAAATAAATATCTGAAAAGTGTGGTGTGCATTTTTGTTGCAATTACAGCTGGAAGTCTTTTTGGGGATGTCTCTACCAGCTGCACATCTAGAGAGTGACATTTTTGCCCATTTTTCTTTGAAAAATAGCTCCAGCTCTGTCAGATTGGATGGAGAGCGTCTGTGAACAGCAATTTTTAAGTCTTGACACAGATTCTCAATTGGATTTAGGTCTGGACTTTGATAGGGCCGTTCTAACACATGAATATGCTTTGATCTAAACCATTCCATTGTAGCTCTGGCTGTATGTTTAGGGTTGTTGTCCTGCTAGAAGGTGAAGCTCCACCCCAATATCAAGTCTTTATGCAGACTCTACCAGGTTTTCTTCTAAGATTGCCCTGTATTTGGCTCCATCCATCTTCCCATCAACTGTGACCAGCTTCCCTGTCCTTGCTGAAGAAAAGCATCCCCACAACATGATGCTGCCACCACCATGTTTTATGGTGGGGATGGTATGTTCAGGATGATCTGCAGAGTTAGTTTTCCACCACACATAGCGGTTTGCTTTTAGGCCAAAAAGTTCCATTTTGGTCTCATCTGACCAGAGCACCTTCTTCCACATGTTTGCTATATCCCCCATGGCTTCTCGCAAACTTCAAACGGGACTTCTTATGGCTTTCTTTCAACAATGGCTTTCTTCTTGCCACTCTTCCATAAAAGCCAGATTTGTGGAGTGCACAACTGATAGTTGTCCTGTGGACAGATTCTCCTGCCTGAACTGTGGATCTCTGCAGTTCCTCCAGAGTTACCATGGGCCTCTTGGCTGCTCCTCTGATTAATGTTCTTCTTGCCTGGCCTGTCAGTTTAGATGGACGGCCATGTCTTGGTAGGTTTGCAGTTGTGCCATACTCTTTCCAATTTATTATGATGGATCGAACAGTACTCTGTGAGATGTTCAAAGCTTGGGATTTTTTTTATAACCTAACCCTGCTTTTAATGTCTCTTTGTTCCTGACCTGTCTCGTGTGTTCCTTGGCCTTCATGATACTGTTTGTTCCCTAATGTTCTCTAATAATCCTCCAAGGGGCTTCGTAGAACAGCTGTATTTATACTAAGATTAAATTACACACAGACTCTATTTAATAATTAGGTGACTTCTGAAGGCAATTGGTTCCACTAGATTTTAGTTAGGGGTATCAGAGTAAAGGGGGTTAAATACAAATGCATGCCACACTTTTCAGATATTTATTTCTAAACAATTTTGAAAACCATTTATCATTTTCCTTCCACATCACAATTTTATCAGCCACTTTGTGTTGGTCTATCACATAAAATCCCAATAAAATACATTTACGTTTTTGCTCACGGGTGCTGGATTGAGATCAGCCTCAGGTAAATATTTAGGGGGTGGAGGGAGCTAATCTTGAAAGGTCTTTTACCTTAATGCAGAGAATGCATTAAGGTAAAAAACCTTTAGCCTTTACAAGCACTTTAACTAGCAGGATTGGTTAAAGGGGTTGATAGTTAGGTCTCCAAATAATACCCATGCTCTCATGCTAGGATTTCTTATTATTGTGAACTGATACTGATCTCCAGAATTTCCATACCAACTAGCATACAGAGTCAAAGGCAATAGCTTGTTCTCTCTTTTGCTATGGTAAAATGATAAGAATGGAAGGCTGCCAATAAATGTCTTTTTTATTCACCTTAGCAACAGAGGTGATTAGGGAAGACAGCTAGAATAAGTTCAGCACGTAAGAGAACGATTGGCCTTCAACAAACATGATGCCTTTCAAAGTGCATCTGAGGATTAATAAAGAGGCTTTAATGTAACCTGAATCTCTGCAGCTGCAAATGCATCAGAATGTTAAGCAAATAAAAATACACGCTTGCTTTTCTCATGGAAAATAAGCTTCATGGGAAATACTGCAAACGTCTTTAGAATAATTAATTATACATCTTTTAAACATTGCAGTTCAGTTTTGGAACTATCCAGTTGGCTAATGACAAATGTAATTGAAAGCCCTACTCTGAGGATGAGAATGGGAATACATAGTCTTTGTTTAGATTCACTGCCTGCAGGTTATACTTACACGGTTATACAATCACGACAAGATTATGCATCAGACTGTATCTTTGTACTCAATGCTTCTCTTAATATTCTACTGGCCTTCCACTGGCCTTGTACAAAGCCATCATCAATCATTCTGTGCAACTCAGTCAAGTGACTCATCTATCATTCGTGAGCCACTTTAAAGAACCCAAGCACTTTGCAAGTTACAAAAGAAAAGATAGATAGATGTATGCTATGACTTTTATTGGTGTCTACTGTAACTCGTTTTTACTTACCATGTCAAACTAAATGAATATATCAATTTTATTAAAGTTGCATCACTGAATTTTATTAAAGGTGAATCACTCTAACGCAGATGTTTGTTTAAAGGCATAAAAAAAACCCCACCAGGCGCCTCTAACAGCGGCATTTTTTCTGCCCGTGTGCATGAGACCTAAGGCAACAGGTTTGTTTTAAAAGCCCTTTTCTTCACCTAGGAGTGATGGCAATACACTCACATGGAACAAGGGAATAAGTCAGCCCTGTGCAAACTCGGATGGAAATTCAACTTTATTACACAGCTAGATTGAGCTGACATTGGAGCAAAAAGAGGGTGTTCATACTGCTGGGGATATAAGGCCTCTGTAAAGAAAAGTAGTATAGGTAAAGTATCATTTCACTTGTAAACAACCAAAAAGATAGAGGCTTAAATAGTAATTGGTATCGCTTGATGTACACAGTTTGCCCAGCAACCAAAAAAGCCCACAACAACAAAATCGTGAATCAAGTATTCACAAGAAAAAGCAGTTACATAAAAGACAAATGCCATACTCTTATAATTATGAAAATATGCTTAATTAGCAAAATTTCACATGAAAGACAATTGAGTCAAGACTGCAAGTAGCCATCACCTCAAGTTAAGACAGTACACAGAACAACCTTAAAACCAAAAAAGAAAAAAAAAAAGACATCATGGCCATAAGTCATGTTATGCTGTAAGGGCAACGAGTCACAGGTCTTTTGCATCAACAGCAAACACACATCATGGTGCACCACCATGGTGGGGATATACATGTAGTTGAAAAATAGCAATCTGGCTATACATCAATCATAAACAGTATGTATATGAAACTTCAATAAAATTGGAAATAGGAGCCCAATCTCAGAATATATCTAGCATGGAATATCAGATCAATGGGTAACCATAATAGCATAAATATATATCTGGTAATAAAAACACCACGTATTATTGCTAGAAGACACAATCATCAGATACAAATAATGATGTTGAATAGTAGGCCTTCATAAGGCCATAAGAAAAACATGCTAATCCTTGAAGATTGCTATTTTTCAACTACATCTTCTCTTTTTTCTTTTTTGGTTTTAAGGTTGTTCTGTGTACTGTCTTAAATTGAGGTGATGGCTACTTGCAGTCTTGACTCAATTGTCTTTCATGTGCACTTTTGCTAATTAAGAATAATTTCATAATTATATGAGTATCGCATTTGTCCTTTATGTAACCCCTTTTATCTTGTGAATTCTTGATTTACGATTTTGTTGTTATCATTTCACTTGTACCTGATATACTGTATGCCTCAAGGACCGCTAAAAATGGACTTCCCCATTACTGCATTAACAAACTGTCAAAAACATACTAAATACATTAAGTATATTCTGATATAAATATTAACTCTATGCTAAAAATCTGTTAGATTAGGTAAGTACAAACCAAAATGTGAGACTTGAAGTGAAGCTTTACTCAATAAAGCCATGTCAATCACCATATTAGAAGGGATGAAATACTTACCTTACCTAGGGAAAATGCTATTCCCTTCTTAAGTCTTAAACATTTGGTCACTTGTGTTCCACTGAAAGGGAATTTCAGCCGATCAAAAATCAGATATTTTCTTTCCCTAATACCTAAGCTTTCATACGGTCAACACTGTAAAGAGTTCAGTGGTTCAATTTCTACACCAAAGTAAAGCATGTCAACCTTTCCATTACTCTTTATGTATCCATCCTAGGACAACTGCACTCATGTTAACATTTTAGCAGAGGTTCATTTTAGGACCCTTTTTTTGCTATGAATACTTAGATGATAAATATTGACTTATATAACATACTTATAAGATAATAAATAATGACTTTAATACCTTTGTAGTCAGAACTAAAGGTCTGATAAACTGTCTGCTCTGAGTACACATTTACCTTAACAATAGGCAAAACTGTTTTTCTTCATTTTGGATAGAGTAAGGGAGCGTTATAACCACTGTCAGATTTTTTTTTTGCCCTCTGTGTCTCATTGCAGAGATTTCCATTCACTTCCTGTCCCGTAGCCAAGCAGGAAGTGTGAGAAAATCCCTGCAAATTAAAGTGGTTGTAAACCTATAAATAAACCCAGTGAAATGACTGACCTCAGGTGATACACAAAGCTTAAACAAATCCTCCTAAGAGTTACTTGTTTATCTGCAGTCTTCTCTTTTCTACATCCCTTCAAAAGGGCTGAATTTAGGTAAAAACATTTTAAGGCCTCACAAGATACTGATGTTTGAGCATCTGCTTTTTGGCCGTAATTTCTGGCAATTTTGTTTGCGCGTATTGGCATGTATTTGCACATTCGTGTGCAATACATTCCTAGGGAAAATTAATTAATATTTATGCATATATGCATGTATTTGTGCATATTTGCATGTACCAGCGCAAAATACTGACTGGGAATGCAGATTTTTTTTTTTTTTTCCACTCAAGCACTTGTTGCTGTGCCTGTGTGTACAGGCACATTGTAAACAATGGGCTACAGTTTAGATCTGTAAAGAAATTATCTGTACTGAATTTTTTCAAGTTGTAGTGTGCAAGAGGCCTTAGTCTGCCAGTATCACAGAGGAGGGGGTGGGGAGCTGCAGTTAGAGCTCTTGTAAGCTGTGCGACAGCTGATTGGAGGAAAGGGACACCCCCCCCCACATATCGCACAAGAACGAAGGAACAATGCAGGACCTCCCCCATCACAATTTTATCTTGGGTGTTGGGAAAAGTTCTCAAAAGTGATGCATGCTGATAACAGAGGAACAAAGCTTCAGAGAAAATTGACATCAGGGGCGGACTGACAACTCATGGGGCCCCCGGGCAATAGGGGATCATGGGGCCCCTGTGTCCTTGCCCAAACTCAAAAAAGCCTATGAAAAAGCTACCAGGGGCATCTCATGAGGCCCCCTACTGGCACCCGGGTCCTCAGGCAGTGCCCGAGTTTCCAAATGGTCAGTCTGCCCCTGATTGACATTCAGCGCTTTGGAGAAAGACAAGTAAACACTACAGATATATGTGCTTTGTTCAGCTTTCATGACTGAGGTTTCCAACCACTTTAAGATAATTCCTTGGGGACCTCCAGGTTACCAGAACTAGTGTCCCCATTGGGAGGTTTCCCCTCTATTACTTTTCTGGGGACAACCCAAAATTTGGGATTTTCTTTTAGTTTCATTTTCAATGATAATGGTAAACAGGACAAATAAAGAGGATGAATCTCCCTAAGGAGGCCACAGACCAAAATAAAAACTGACAAATGTTCTAATATTTTGCCTTTAGTATTACTTGAAACCTTTACCACAGCATGCTTCTAACAACATAAATATCACACACTAACAGGGTAAGAGAAGTTTGTCACTACTAATATTGTATAATGTTGCTTCAGGTTCGGCATACCGGAAAAGAATTGTCAATACCTTCAATCATGCTAATAATAGCTGTCTGGACAGGCTACTGATTACAAAATGAAATGGGCACTTTCAAATCTTCCAAAACAATCAATTGTCACTTGACAAGCACTGTAATACTGTTTAAACATAGTATGCAGCATGAAAACTAAAAATACTTTTTGACATATAAGAGATATGACAAGTATGTGTACCATGTGACAATCTCTGTCCCATGCTATCTGTAATCTGCTGCCAGGAAATACAAAGAGAGTAAATTCTGTGCTTTGATTAGCATTTTTGTTTATTTCTTAAATATCTCTGATAGTTTATTTAAGTACCCTTCATAGATGATGTTTCCAAGTTTAGTAAGGTGCTTATATTGGGTTGTTACAAGTAGTTATCATGAAGAACCCCTAACATATATGCTGGAGCTCTATGTACTATACCCTTCTTCGCAGTAATTGTGGAGGCCACTGACAGGCAGATTGCCAAGCAAAACTGTGGGTAACTGGTTGTAATACAGCAACAATAGCACTCGATATAATTTTCTCCCTAACTCTGCTGTTGAAGAGTTTTATCCTCTTTCTACGTAAAAAGGTTCTTTTCTGTTGCTCAACATCGGAAAATCACTGCAAGTAATTCCAACACTCAGACATGTTGGTTGTGCTCTTCAACTAATGCAGGGCTAGTAGCAATAAATGCTTAAAGCTCACCTCTGGGCAAAGCTCCATCCTCCCCCCCCCCCATGCATTGATGATTTATTTAAAGAAATACTTTCTAAAAAATGTTTTACTCTCCTAACTCCACCATTCATGTCCCTTTGCAGAAACCACTTCCATTTTGATTCAACACTGCAGTCTGTGTCTGTACCAACTGGTCACCCCTTGTAGAGCCAGCATCTGCTGCTTGCTTCTGGGTCCTGAGAGAACCCCACTGCTGAACAACCAATAGGAAGTATCCACAACACCCCTAGAAGGCCCCCTTTTTTTCTGCAGAGAAAAATATAGAAGACTCGGGATTCCACATGTCTTGTGACCATAGATTTAGGTAAGTGTGTTGGGCCTTAAGATTTAGGTTTTTTAGTAAATCAATTATTTTTAGTGAATCATTTCAATCAGTTTTTTTGCATCACTGTGAGTGTGCTCATTGGCTTTCCAACACAGTTTGAGGTGGCGGAGTATGCTCAGAACAGGTGCATTTATCCTTCCAGAAAGGGGAAGGGTAGAAGGTTACAGACACACTGGTAAAAAAGGCCAGTAACAACACACTCAACCCTTACATATACACAGTGAAGTGACTGCCTCAGGTAATACACAGAGATGAAACAAATCCTCATACATAAATCATACCTGTTTATATACTTATCTTATCTTCTCTTCTCTACAGCAGGTCAAAGTCCAGAATTTATACAGCTTGTCTAAGCTTTCAGAAGGCTTTATTAGTAATTATTAGTAATATTAATAACCCACATCAGCTGGAGATAACTCAAGACTGCTTTCACTTGCAGCTGCTCATCCAACCAAATTAACTAACACCAATCGACCTCCATCATTTAACGTCCACTTATTGACCCCCATATATTTACTGACCCTTTTGAGACCCTCCCTACCAATATTACTGAACCCTTGGATAGTCACATTGACCCTTGGGGGTTAATATTGACTACTATGAGGAAATCTTATCTAAAGGGAGTTCCACAGAAAACACTCTTGTACAGTGTCCAAA
Organism: Staurois parvus; assembly: GCF_062004578.1. NCBI lineage: Eukaryota > Metazoa > Chordata > Amphibia > Anura > Ranidae > Staurois > Staurois parvus. The sequence continues at coordinate 366,528 of NW_028317852.1, read as the reverse complement.
TGTCTGAGCTAGATCCTCCTAAACATCTAAAAACCAGTTGAGGAGAGTTTCATATGTATGACATTATTTTATGAACTGCCAATAAAAATCATCATGATCAATGATAAAAAAACAAGGACACAAATGAAAAAGAGTGTGGTTATCTTACATCTTTTCAAAAAGACTACTATTCTGGAGTCAAATCTACGATTGTTTTGCTGCATTGTGGGAAATGATTTGCTAAATTTACTGAAAAGGAAGAAACACAAGTTAAATGGTATGTCCTGGATTCTAGAGTTTGTCCTGACAAACACAGCTAAGAAAACCAGATGTTTACAATCCTGGCTTTGAAACAGCTTGGAGCACTGAAGAAACCTGGATCAATAGATGTCTTGAGAGTTTATTTTTATGAAACACAAAAGAATTAAAGACTGTGTTTCCACCCACATTTTCTTGGTAATCGCTTCATTTTTATCTGGTTTTTCTTGAAAATAGATAAATATACATACACTGAAATACATAGTATTTAATTCTAAATATATTAATTCCATATATAGGTTTCCATGCTTTTTTCCTAGACTAATGTATTGATATTAGCCTACTGTAGTACAAAACCAGTGACACATGATCCAAGTTCAAAAAGTCTGAATATGAGGCACTTGATCCAATATCACATAACGGAAGAGAGCATTGAAACACTCATCAGGTCTTCAGCTTGAGGCATCAGATACTTCTTATTCTTGACAGCAGGTGACTCAAAGCAACAAAGCTTTTTGCCAGTACCGTTGGATTTGACCTGAGATTTGCATAAAATGTCAGCTACATGGACATACTGATCTTTTTGTTATGTGGCATTATATACACTTACGTGTAGTCTTAATTAGCCAAATTAATTAACCAAATTTGTGTCAGGTTTTATTTAATTTGTATAGTAGATTGACAACAGTAAACATTCATAACAAAAATATACTCAAGACTAGTTTAGAAAAGAAAAGTATACCTAAGCCTAATTGCTTAAAAATTGTGAATGGTTAATTGTGTGCTTTCAACTGTGCTTTAGTACTTTAATGTCGTAAGTGATGCCTTTTAGTACATCTGGGACGCCTTTTCAGGCACTGGTTCATGTTAAAAACACTTTTATTTTTTTCATTGCTCTCTAGATCCAGCTCTCAGTATGTGTACATAAATGTGTTCCAGAATGTTGTCAACACTACTGCCTCTACTTGCAATGTTTGGGGACAAGTATTCAAGTGTAGCGGATCATAAATTTTAAAACAGTAGGAAAGACAACGTTTTTAAACAAAATGATGCAGTCTCTATAGCAAGGCTCATAATAAGAAAAACTCTGAAAGCTATAATATACTGCGATAAAGCAGAATTAAAGTAGTTTTAAACCCTTACATATACTCAGTGAAGTGACTGGCCTCAGGCGATACACAGAGATGAAACAAATCCTCCTACATACAGTCATGGCTAAAAATCTTGGCACCCCTGCATTTCTGTCAGATATTGCACTACTTCGCCCTAAAAATTGTTTCAATTACAAATGTTTAGGCATTCTCATGTTTGTTCCTTTTGTTGTATTGGTATGACACAAAAAACTGGAGAAACAAAAAGACTCTGGGAAGCAAAGTAAAGGTAGAAGATGAAATGGAAAAACAGTAGTGGTGGCGAGCGCCCCTACCGATCCTGGCAAACATCCGCACTTAGCACAATTAGCTCAGGTGTTTGATCCAAGGGTCCCACATTTTCTCAAGTAAGGACATTTTATCTCGTAATACATCAGAAAAGCGTTCATTGATCATGATCCAGGACAGCTTGGTCTTTAGTAGTTCTAACTGAATCATGGGAAACTTCTAGAATAGTCCTTTCAATCCCTGAACCTTTTCTTCCAACTAGAGATGGGATATGAAGAGTTTTTTAAATATCCTGTTGTGTATCTCCTCAGGCCATCTGCACTAGACAGAGGCCAAAGATTGTCTTACAGTAATTGTAGCACACTTTTTTTTGTCAAAAAGTTACAAACGAATACAACAGAATCAAGCTTGGGATACAACATTGCAGGGGAATTTTTGTATGTTTTATTTTCATATGCCGCAGTTTAAAGATACAGTCAAATGTTTTATTCAGTATATTGACTACACTGAGTTTTTTTTCATTTGTTAGACTGCGGTATCATGTACAAAACGCACACATTTGCAGTAGTGGAAAGTTTCTCTTTTGTTGGCACCTGAGTATGAGAGTCAACGGCCACAAAAAAAGCTGTCTTTAAAACCACACTCCAAGCTTTCCATAGGCTATTTATAATATGTATTCAAGATTTCCAGGACATCCCACAGCATTACAATTATAGCATAACTCATGGCACTGTATCAATCCATCCACAGGATTTCTTCCACGGTGACAGCAAGTAGTAAATATTATCAGTATTCAAGCACACATTTTCCAAGTGCATGGTCACTGTGCAAGATCAAAACACTTAACAGAATCCTTAATAGCGTATTGATTACCCAATCTCCCTGCCCAATACAAAAGTCACTACATAAAATGAAGGACCACCACTTTATGTGGTTATTAAAATCAAAGAGTTCAATAGATTAATGCGATATTTGACTACCAACACAATTTTTAATATTAATACGTTATCCTGCATAAAATTTAATTCTCCAGCTCTCACTTACCAGTGCAGATCTGTTTGATAGAAAAACATTACCATTTTCAAATGGGTCCATATAGAAAAACAGGAGGGAAGTAAAATTCCGGAGTTGTAAAGCTTAACATCTGGCAAAGAGCAATATATATACAGTTGACATCAGGAGCGGACTGACCATTTGGGCATTGCCCCAGGGCCCGGGGTCAGTAGGGGGCCCGGTGAGATTGAATTCACCAAAAAATGCTATTAAAATACCGCATGAGTTATTTTATCAAGTCATGTGGTATTTTTGTAGTGAAAACCATGCGGTAATGTTTCAGCTGTCAGCGGGGTTCCCCACTGACTGCTGAATGTCCAAGAAAGAATTGCAGACAATAAAAATTTTTTTTTCAAAAAACGGCCTGGAGGTGCCTCCCAAATCTATACCAGACCCTTATTTGAGCATGCAGCCTGGTAGGTCAGGAAAGGGGGGGGGGCGAGGGAGCACCCCCTCTCCTGAACCATACCAGGCCACATGCCCTCAACATGGGGGGGTGCTTTGGGGCGGAGGTGGCTCCCCCCTTCCAAAGCACCTTGTCCCCATGTTGATGGGGATAAAAGCCTCTTCCCTACAACCCTGGCCGGTGGTTGTGGGGTTCTGCGGGTGGGGGGGCTTATCAAAATCTGGAACCCCCTTCAGCAGTGAATGAGTATGGGGTACATGGTGCTGCTACCTATTCACAAAAAAAAGTGTAGTGTGAAAAAAGACAAGACAGTCTTTGAAAAGTCCTTTATCAAAAGAAGAAAAATAAAAGAATATCCCCAAAGTAGATCCACCGTCAATCACGATGCCTGCCACCGCTGTTACCCGGAATAAGAGAAAAAAAAGCTCCATTCCCGACACTGGCTCCTGGCCATCTGACTGCTCTGCTGGCTTGACAGTTCTTAAATATGTAAGTGGTGAAGCCACCTGGGGACATCACGTGTGACACCGCCCCTTGTGGCATCATCAACCGGGGCATGTTGGGTCAAAGATGTCACAAGGAGGTGGGGTTACACACGTGATGTCACTGGGTGGCCACACCCCTTACACATTTAAGAACTGTCAAGCCAGCGGAGCAGTCAGATGGCAGGGAGCCAGCATCAGGAGATTTTTTATTTCAGGTAGCGGCAGCGGTGGGCATCGTGATTGATGATTGATCTACTTCGGGGACATTCTTTTATTTTCCTTCTTTTAATATAGGATGAAAAATGTCTCCTGTCTTTTTTCACACTACAGCTTTTTTTTTGTGAATGGGTAGCGGTACCATGTACCCCATACTCATTCACGTGGGGGAGGATTCAGATTCAGATAAGCCCCCTGCTTGCAGACCTCCACAACCACAGACCAGGGTTGTGGGGAAGAGAATCTTGTCCCCATCAACATGGGGACAAGCACCCCCCCATGCTGAAGGCATGTGGCCTGGTATGGTTCAGGACGGGGGGGAGCTGTTGGGCTGCATGCTCGGATAAGGGTCTGGTAATGATCTTGGTGGGGACCCCATGCCATTTTTTTCCTTAATTTTGGCATGGGGGTTCCTCTCAAAACCCATACCATTTTTTAATGCCCTTTATATACAGCTGAGTTGTGTGGGTGTGGCTTTGGCTTTAGTGTAGGACACAGGGGGCCCCATGAGTTGTCAGTCCGCCCCTGTTTGACATACACATGTGAATTGTCATAACTGACAAAGGATTTGTATTATATAGCCACTTTTGTGACTCACGCTTGCAAACTGCACAGCTTGGGGGAGACACCACTTTTTCTGTTTGAGTTGAGAAGTCTGATTTACTGAAGGAGTCGCATCTACATACAATAATTCGTTAACATTCCCTTCAATTATCCATTCATGTTAAAAGCAAATTCCTGTTCACATATTTTATCTCCACATCACTAGATAACTGAAGTTAATATTCACACTTATTGTGTGAAGATTCTCAACCCCATTAGTAAATCAGCCCATAAGTGTATGTAGATCCTAACAATGAACTTCTCATATTTGCTTGTCTCTTAATATGTTTATCCCTTGCTATCACTTCTCCCCTGCCCTTCAAGAGGATCAACGTGCTGAGAGGCAGAGCCAGGATCAGATCTTGTGACCACTGTGATTGGCTGTCATAGCAGTCACATGATCAGAAGCTTCTGATTGCAAGTATGCATCGGGAACTGCCTGTAACATCCTAATTTACCATTTGAGCTCCGAAAGGTTTTTCCACCTTCATGACCAGGCCATTTTTTGCTATTCATTTACTGGTGCGACTCTGTACCCAAACAACATTTTTATCATTTTTTTTTTCACACAAATAGTGTTTCCTTTTGATGGTGTTTGGCACAAATACAGTGATCAGTGATAAAACTATAGATTGTCACTGTACTAATGACACTGGTTGGGGTTAACGTCCCAGGGTAATCAAGGGGTTGAGTGTATGCCTGACAAGTGTTAATGTGTGTATTATGTTCTGCTTTTTACTAAATATCTCTTTGTTCCTTCTCACTGCTTTGCAGGAAGGAGAAGCAAAGAAATTGTTCTCTCTGTACAGAGCACTGTGTTGACTATCAACGCAGGGCTCTGGGCTGTGATTGGACACATCCAATTAGCAGGTCTTGCCAATGAATAATTATAATTTCTGCTTGTTTCCCTACACCTGACCACACTCAACATACAGAATTCCATTCTTTTCAATTGTTCCTGTACCTTCTAATTTCAGTCACCATGTACTCAAAAAAGTGCATTAGCTTTTTTTTAAGGAGTATGTTAATGCATTTTTGGCCCAGTGGATTCTAATGGGAACACCTGTAAACATGCGTTTTCATATGAATTTTTATGCCTGAAGAACTCTCCTTCTATGGAACTGCTTTCCTCAACTTGTCCAACCCAGGAAATAAACACCTCGAGCTTAGTATACATGTAAAAATGCTTATAAAACACCTGTAATAGACCCCCCCCTCCCAAAAAAAAGCTTCAAAATCACTTGAGCTCTGTGTGAATGCAAGCTTAATTCCAAAAAATATCTGTTATTTCTGATTATTATTATACAGGATTTATATAGCGCCAACAGTTTGCTCAGCACTTTACAATATAACGGGAGACAATACAGCAACAATACAGTTCAATACAAGAGGGATTTGAGGGCCCTGCTCCTTGGAGCTTACAGTTTAGGAGGGAGGGGCTAATGGTACAAAAGGTAGTAACTGTGGGGGATGGACTGGTTGGAAGAGTAGAAGATTCCAGAATTAGCTGAGGGCAGGATAGGCTTCCCTGAAGAGGTTTTCAGAGATCACCTAAAAGTAAGCAGAGTAGGCGATAGTCTGATAAATTGGGGTAGAGAGTTCCAGAGGATGGGGGAAGCTCTGGAGAAGTCCTGGAGACGAGCATGGGAGGAGGAGACAAGGGAGCTAGAGAGTAGGAGGTCTTGCAAGGAGCGGAGAGTATGGTTTGGGTTATTGGATCTGGGGCTAAAAGGACAGATGGGAGTCTAGGGTTACACCTAGTAACCTGGCCTGAGGGGAGGAACTGATGATTGTGTTATTGATCTTGATGGAGATGTTAGGGGAAGGGGCATGGGCTGGAGGAAATACTAAAAGCTCAGTTTTGGTATCAGTTTTCTGATACCCTTAGCCCACAGCATAGCTGTAAATTTCAAAAAGTTGGTGTTGCCAATGAACTTTTCCATGTGGTCATAGTCATATGAATATGATAAAAACATAATTTGTTTTTTAAAAATTGTTTCTTTATATATTGAATAAAATTAAATTCAGGATGCTATACTTTAGATAGATCCCAATATAACCCATTTTTAGATATTTTCTGAACCAGATCTGGTATTTAGGTGTGTTTGTGGGATGTGTATAGGGTATAATAGCAGAGGTCAACCTTAGCCTTAGCCTTGGTTACCAATGACTGGGCTCCTGGTGATGTTGATACTGCAACTATGCAGGTACTTCCATGGCACCTTGCAGCTTGCTGTGCCCAGAGCAGGACACATTGAACACCCCAGCCTACCCTTATGGAAGAAAAATATATTTAAAAAATATTCTTCCCAAATATATTGCCATATATTTGAAATGCTACAATTTTGGTCATATTCAATATTATATATATAATGTGAATGTACAATATATATGTAAAGCGCTGCGTAAATTGACAGCGCTATATAAGTACCTAAAATAAATAAATAAAATAAATAAATCTATATATTATATACACACACTACATGTTGAAATGCATTTTTACATTTAAAATATACTGTATGCCTTTGAAAATAAAAATCTACATTTTTGGAATGCATTTATGAATATATGTAAAAATATATGTTAAAATGACTATTTTAAAAAAAATCTGAAGACTATATTTAAAAAAATATATATTTTGAAAAATATATATTTAAAAAAATATATTTTTTAAAATATATTCTTCAGAAATTTTGTAACATATAAGTAATTTTTAACATATATTTTTACATATATGTGGAAATGCATTCCAAAAATGTCGATTCTTATTTTTAAAGACATACAGTGTATTTGAAATGTATTTTTTAAAATATTTTCATATACTTTGTAATAAAAACACATTTCAATATGCAGTATATACAGTTGTGCTTAAAAGTTTGCATACCCTGGCAGAAATTGTGATATTTTGGCATTGTTATTGAACTGATATGATATGACTGATCATGCCAAAAAATTTTCTTTTATTGAAGGATGATGATCATATGACACACACGGGTTAAAATGTCAATTAGAGGTTTATGTCCCACATCTGTGGCTTTTTAAATTGCAATTCGTGTCAGTGTATAAATAGTCAATGAGTTTGTTAGCTCTTACGTGGAAGTACTGACTAGGCTAGATACTGAGCCATGGGGGTCAGAAAAGAACTGTCAAAAGTCCTGCATAACAAGGTAATGGAACTTTATAAAGATGAAAAAGGACATAAAAAGATGTCACTAATTGCAATTTAAAAAGCTACAGATGCGGGACATTAACCTCTAATTGGCATTTTAACCCGTGTGTGTCTGTACCAAGGCCAAACATTCCAGGGTATATAAACTTTCATCATGGCCATTTGGGTGATTTCTGTTATCATTATGATTTAAAAAGGAGCCAAACAACTATTTGATAATAAATGGCTTCACATGATCACCATCCTTCAATAAAAGAGCATTTTTTGGCATGATTCTCAATATCAATGCCAAAATTTGTAAAATTTCTGCCAGGGTATGCAAACTTTTGAGCACAACTCTCTCTCTCTCTCTCTCTCTATATATATATATTATATATATATATATATATATATATATATATATATATATTTATTGAATATGACCAAAATTGTAGCATTTCAAATATATGGCAATATATTTGGGAAAAATATTTTTAAAATATATTTCAAATATATTTTTCTTCCATGTGGATAGGAATTGCCACTGGTCCAAATTCTGTGGGAAAAATGTCACTGGAAGATCATCAATATAGATGAAAAAACCACATATAGAAGCTGCGGTCTTGACTTCACCATGAACTTCCTACCTGTGTGAAAGGATCATTAAGTTCAATTATATTGTTTCTCTTTTGACTAAAAAAATTATGAAGTAAACAGAGGTTAATGGCTTAACTCTAGATTCTGGTTAGCGTTCTGTTTGAACTGTTAAGAACCAGAAAGCAAGAAACTGCTATTTTCCGAGACTCTTTATTCTTATCATTAAAAGAATTAGGACAACTAATAATTTTCTATGAACACTCGTCATGAAATCAGTTATATCATCCTGGATTCAGCATTGATAAGATCAGCACTTGTTTGAAACCGCTAACTTGTTCACTGATCTTTTGAGGTGCAGCTGATATTAAATGGGTTAATTTAATTTGCAGCTCCTGTTTCCTGGAAAATAACCAAATACGTTCTTGTGGCGCCAGCTTTCCTTACAGCTGTACAAGATGTGACTTTTTAAGGTCATCTTGATTTCACAGTAAAATAAGAAAATAAAGAATAGAAGTAAAGGACAGCATCACTTACACATATTCATGCTTTATTAGGAAGACACAAAGCTTTCACCAGCAACGTTTATACTTCCTTTAACGTACATCTAAGTATTATTATGTGTCAATTTTATTTATTACAGGTATTTATATAGCACTGACAATTTACACGGTGCTTTAAATATAAGTTGTACATTCACATCAGTCCCCAGGGAGCGCACAATCTAAGGTCCTTAACTCACATTCATACATACACATACGAGGGCCAATTTAGACAGCAGCCAATTAACTCATCATCATGTCTTTGGAGTTTCGGAGGAAACCCACACAGGCACAGGGAGAACATGCAAACTCCAGGCAGGTAGTACCATGGTGGTGATTTGCACCGACAACCCTAGTGCTGCCAGACAGAAGTGCTTACCACTTAGTCACTGCACTGCCCAATTTTATCTGTGAAAAGAAACTGATCTTCCGCAGACAAAGTAATAGGACAGCATTAGATGTCAATATTATTTTAATATGATTATTTTTACTGATAATATGTATGTGATGACTATGTGCTGTTTTCCTCCCCTTTGTTTCAATTTTTTTCTTTCTATAGGTTTTTCTATTAGGTCTTTCTATAGTCTTGTAGTGTCTTTGTCCCCACAAAGAGTGAGCTATACTTCATTTACACGCATTGCAGAAGAGTGGCTTCTACATTTTTAACACATTGTTAGGACAGGTAGTGTTCAAATCTAGCTTATATCTGATCATGAAGAACTGTGAACACAATACAGACAGGGAAAGTTATGTTAAACATTGCTCCACCTCCCCCTTTTAAACATTACAAAGCAGGGAGAGCATGTAAGAATGTTTAAAGTGTTACAAAACCCACAACAGCAAAATCAGTCTATATATGCAGTAATGCATGCTTGTTACACTCACTCACTGTGGAACCTAAGGGGTTAATCCTCTACATTGTGTAAAAATGCTGTTTGATCCTGACTTCTCTGATCCTCTTCTTCTTCCAGTGTGCCCCTCTTATCTTCTGATAAGACAATTGTGTGGAGACACTTTGCGCATGCTCAGTTTGCTGTGTATTGCTAGAGAGTTTTTTTTTTCTTGGGAGAGTACATGTGATCAGCACAGGGCCAATCAGCACTGTCAAGACAGAGGTCAGCAGTTCTTAATCCTCCTAGAGCAAAATTAAAACTCCCCCTACAAGCTTTAACCAGTGCTCTGCTGGACACTGATAGAAGTCACAAGACTGCTCTAACTGCTGATGAGAAAAGGTATTTAGCAGTTTATATTTACTAAAATAATCGCACTTCCATGTTGTGTGTACTGTGGGAGACCAGATATAGTGAATGCAGGGTCCTGGGTTTAGTAACACTTCAATGAAGTAAAAAGCACAAAAAAGTAACCAGCCATTTTTATTTTTTTTTTTTTTGTTATGCTATGTTAATGGGAACATGTAATTAAGCGTTATCCCAAATTGGCTGCAAAAATGGAAATGCACTTTAAGAATTTTGCACAGACTGTAACGTCAGTGAACATCCTAAGACTGACAGCTTCCAATTCCCACTCTAGCTGATGTTTACACATTGCCCACTCCTTCCTGATTCCTCCCTCTTTTGTCATCACACAATCATGATCTCATTTTGTTTTTCTCATATTTACAAATAATGTGATTTCAGAAACCTTTTTCATTTTTGTAGCAACAATTTTTTACACAGATATACAATATTATTAATAATATTTTTGCTTTTTCTGCCAAAAAAATGTTCATCCAATAGGCTACTAGTTTTTCTTTTGTTTTTATAATAGCAAAGAAACTCAGATACTGCATACATCCTGCAGAATAACACCACTACATCTTCATTTCTCTGTGTTTTTTTTTTGTTTTATTATCCTCAGCATTTATTTTTTTTAGGCATGTGCAATAATCAAGGAGAAATGACATTGTAAAAATGGATAAAACATTTTACACTTAATACAGTAAGGTGGAAAACCCCTCCAACATTTCCTGATTATTGGTGGTTGATTCCACTCAGACATCTTGTAAGAATGTCTAAGTGCACTTGGGTGCCAATTCAGTTTAGCTATGGTCTTTTAAAACTTATCAAAAGCAATTGGTGTCTAAAGCTAGCTGGTGGTTTTAAGGTAAAACAACCAATTAGCTAAGGGATGAGTAGCACAACCTCTTTCCAATCCAAACAATATATTAGCAATTCTAAGTATACACAATGTTTGACGTATTTAAGCAAATGTCTGAGCGCATCTAATCTAAGAAATAAGCTGGTCATATTTTTTTGCTCATCTATTGTCAAGGAGACATTCTTACACCATGTTTACATTACATTCCAAGGAAAATGGCAAAATAAAACTGAAAATGTAAACTGTAGCATATTAGGCTTGTGGGCTCTCTCAATAATGTGGATTTCCGTAAGCTATGGTAAAAAGAGATGTAGTTCTGTGGCTCAAAAAACATTACCATAACATACCACATGACCTAGAGCTGTTCGAAACAAAGCACATATTCAAGTATTTAGTGAGTAAATCAGTCAGTCAAAGTTGACTCAGGAACTGGAGAGTCTTTGAAACCCTCTAGTTGTATACAATGTACCATTTAAAGCAGTTATGTCAAATTTTACAATTTTTATTTCATTTGAAATGTGTTCTTTGGGAGTGAGAGTGATGTAGGAATGTGGTTTAATACATTTTCTTAAAAGAAATTTTATTCATTTTCAGAAAAATACAAAATAGAGGAGACTATTTCCCTTATAAGTAGGGTCTAAGCCTCCAGAACAAAAAGCATAAGTATTTACAACTGAATGTGAAATCTGGTAACACATTGTAATCCAAACACATACAATAAGAGTGATAGGACAGCTCAAAATACTAATGTTGAGGAGACATGGACGGACATCAGATATGACCAATCAGGGTGCCTTACTCCTACAGGAGTAAATTATCCTATGTAAACCAACAAATAAGCTCTATTAAAGTAAATAAGAGATAAGTAATAAAACTAGAACTGTGTTTAATATACTATAAGTTGCCATACTAAGTACAAAAAGGAAGTGCAACAGTGAAGGAATTAAGCCTGGGTTAGAGGAAAAAGAGCTATAAAAGGATGTTGCTTCTGATGTGGAAAGATCAGAGTCTATTAAGGCCTGCAACTTGGAGATGAAACGATTTTTTGAGATATTGTGGAATAGCTCTATATTTAGTTTTCCCAATATAGAAGAGTTTTCAACTCCCTTTCAGTATCCTTTAAGGTCGGTGAAGCGGAGGAAGTCCATTTCTTCAAGATGGCCCTGCTTGCCACCAACAAACATATCTGAATCCAAGGGAAATGAGGGATTCTCCCCGACACGGCAGTTAAGGAAGCAAGTGAGGAATGAAGAGTAGCAGCAATAAATCTTTAGGGATGCAGGAGCATGTAAACCTTTGTATATAAGTGAGCACCAGGTCCCAATAGTCTGATATGTACTGAAAGAACCATAAGCGATGTGAGAATGTGGGTTTTGAGGCACCACACAAAAGGGCAAGGACAAGCTTGTGAGTTATTTTTGGCAGGAAGGAACAGAATGAAGGCTCTGTGAATAAGTCTGAATCGAGGCTCTCTCCGCATGTTATTGATTATCAGACAAGAGATTCTGTTATATCTAATGAGCAAATTGTCAGTGATCGAATAAGATGGAAAGTCCTTGCCTCAATTTTCGCTGACATGAATGAAATTAATTTGTGAGTTGTACCTTGAGAGGTTAGTAGATATCCGATATGGAGTACTTGTGGCTGAGTAAAAGGCGGTCAATCAAACATAGCTGAAACCTCTTGTCTTTGTCATGGCAGCAGGATTTGGCATAGCATAGGTGCTTTGGCAGTAGAGCAAACTGGTTTGTAAGGTCATGATAAGGATATGGATTAATGGAAGCAAGATCAAAACGTGCAGAGATGGATGTTAGTCCCTTAGTTTCCCATGTGGTGAAGGTCCATGTTGTGTTCCTAAAATACATTTTTTACAATGTCTGCTGACTATGATTTATGCTTTCCTCAAATTTGTATTCTGTATCCTGGACAGCTCCATTAAAGTTGTTTTGTCTTTGTCTCTCCAGTAACTTTAACAATGTTTTTTGAATTTTGATATGTATGTTAGATTGAAGACTTACTGTAGTTTAATTAGTTTCAGGTAGAATGCTTTTCAACACTTTCACGATCAGTATCTGAGCAAATGTTCATACCTGTGATAACTGCGTTGTATTGTATATAGAGAAACACTAAGGCTTAGGCTGGCCATACATTATACAATTATCTGCAGATTTTTGGTTTAGATTTACCAAAAACCATATAATAGGAGGACAAACCTAAACAACACTTTCAGTTGTATCCAATTAGGCAGGCCCTTGCACTACATAGTTGAAGGTAAATCTAAAGGAAATTGGGCAGAAAATCTGCAGATAATTGTATAATGTATGGCCAGCCTTTATTTATCCTTTCAGCTCTAGTATGTTGGCTTGAGCATATCCAGGAACAAAGTGAACTAGTTCAGATCCACACTGAGGTGCAAAAATATATATTGCACTACTGCAGAAAAGCATGTGATATAAATCCTACTTGGAATATTATACTCTAGAAATACAGATTTAGCTTTGCACAGATCACGAGATACTTAACCATGTAGGTTCAGAAGTTATAAATATGAAAAACAGTTCAGCATCAAAATTAACTAATTCTTTGAAATCAAGTTATCTTAGTTAATTGCACCATATTAGTTCAGTTATAGCATGTGACAACAAAGTACCTTTAGGATGGCTGATCTGAATTCTAGGATTATAAAACGTGTTATTTGCAAGGATGACCATTATTTTTTCAATAATTTAAGCTTTCATAATGATTTTTATGGCAAATATTTATCATAAATATAGAGCTTATAATTACTATAACTTAGTGACACGAATCTCCATTCAGTCTTGGCCTAGCATTGGAGCATAAAACTAAGAGCTTAATGTAACTCTTGAACATTTTTTTTAATAAAGTTTTATTGAATAATGTGGTACAGTGACAAGAGTACAAGGATTCTTCAAAATGTTTTCACACTTTTTTAAAAACTTTTTTTATTATATACACTGCTCAAAAAAATTAAAGGAACACTTTTTGACAACACATCAGATCTCAATGGGGAAAAATATCATGCTGGATATCTATACTGATATGGACTGGGTAATGTGTTAGGAATGTAAGGATATCCCATCATTTGATGGAAATGAAAATTATCAACCTACAGAGGACTGAATTCAAAGACTCCCCGAAAATCAAAGTGAAAATATTATGCAGCAGGCTAGCCCATTATGCTTAAATTTCATTGCAGGAACGCAAAATGGTACTCAGTAGTTTGTACATCCCCCATGTGCTTGTATGCATGCCTGACAATGTGGGGGATGCTCCTAATGAGACGACAGATGGTGTCCTGGGGTATTTCCTCCCAGATCTGGACCAGGGCATCACAGAGCTCCTGTACAGTCTAAGGTGGTACGTGGTGGTGTTGGATGGACCGAAACATGATATCCCAGAGGTGTTCTATTGTATTTAGGTCAGACAAGCGTGGGGGCCATTCAATGGTATCAGTTCTTTCATCCTCCAGGAACTGCCTGCATACTCTCGCCACATGAAGCCAGGCACTAACGTACAGCAGGAGGAACCCAGAACCCACTGCACCAGCGTAGGGTCTGACAATGGGTGCAAGGATTTTATCCCGATACCTAATGGCAGTCAGGGTGCCATTGTCTAGCCTGCAGATGTCTGTGCGTCCCTCCATTGATATGCCTCCCCAGACCATCACGGTCCCACCACCAAAACGGTCATGCTGAACAATGTTACAGGCAGCATAATGTTCTCAACAGCTTCTCCAGTGACTTTCACATCTGTTACATGTGCTCAGGGTGAACCTGCTCTCATCTGTGAAAAGCACAGGGCGCCAGTGGCGGACTTATCAATTCTGGAGTTCAATGGCAAATGCCAATCGAGCTCTATGGTGCTGGGTAGTGAGCACAGGGCCCACTAGAGGATGTCAGGCCCTCAGGTCACCTTCATGAAGTCTGTTTCTGATTGTTTGGCCATTTTGTAGGGCTCTGGCAGTGCTCATCCTGTTCCTCCTTGCACAAAGGAGCAGATACCAGTCCTGCTGATGGGTTAAGGACCTTCTACGGCCCTGTCCAGTTCTCCTAAAGTAACTGCTTTTCTCCTGGAATCTCTTCCATGCTCTTGAAACTGTGCTGGGAGATACAGTAAACCCTCTGGCAATGGCACGTATTGATGTGCCTTCCTGGAGGAGTTGGACTGCCTGTGCAACTTCTGTAGGCTCCAGGTATCGCCTCATGCTACCAGTAGTGACACTGACCCTAGCCAAATCAAAACTGTCAGAAAAGATGTGTAGGGAAAAAAATGTCCTTGGCCTCCACCTGTAACACCATTCCTGTTTTGGGGATTGTCTCATTGTTGCCCTTGTTAATTTAATTAACACCAAAGCAGCTGAAACTGATTAATAGTAGAGACACTGACCCTAGCCAAATGCAAAACTAGTGATAAACAGTCAGAAAAGATGAGTAGGGAAAACAATGTCAGTGGCCTCCACCTGTAAAACCATTCCTATTTTGGGGTTGTCTCACTATTGCCAATTTAGTGCACCTGTTGTTAATTTCATTAACACCAAAGCAGCTGAAACTGATTAACAACCCCCTCTGCTACTTAACTGACCAGATCAATATCCCAGGAGATTAACTGACTTGATGCTATACTCTGATTAAAAAGTGTTCCTTTAATTTTTTTGAGCAGTGTATATAAAAGTGCAGAAACGTTTTAAGACCCCTTGTAGAAATCAACACAAGAGACTTAGACATTCAGGTGAAACTCGAAAAATTTGAATATTGTGCAAAAGTTCATTTATTTCAGTAATGCAACTTAAAAGATGAGATAAACTTATTACATGCAAAGCAAGATAGTTCAAGCCATGATTTGTCATAATTGTGATGATCATGGCTTACAGCTCATGAAAACCCCAAATCCACAATCTCAGAAAATTAGAATATTACATGCAATCAATAAAACAAGGATTGTACATAGAACAATATCGGACCTCTGAAAAGTATAGGCATGCATATATACTCAGTACTTGGTTTGGGCCCCTTTTGCAGCAGTTACTGCCTCAATGTGGCGTGGCATGGAAGCTATCAGCCTGTGGCACTGCTGAGGTGTTATGGAAGACCAGGATGCTTCAATAGCGGCCTTCAGCTCTTCTGCATTGTTTGGTCTCATGTCTCTCATCTTTCTCTTGGCAATGCCCCATAGATTCTCTATGGGGTTCAGGTCAGGCGAGTTTGCTGGCCAATCAAGTACAGTAATCCCACGGTCATTGAACCAGGTTTTGGTGCTTTTAGCAGTGTGGGCAGGTGCCAAGTCCTGCTGGAAAATGAAGTCAGCATCCCCATAAAGCTCGTCTGCGGAAGGAAGTATGAAGTGCTCCAAAATCTTCTGGTAGACGGCTGCGTTGACCCTGGACTTAATGAAGCACAGTGGACCAACACCAGCAGATGACATGGCTCCCCACATCAACACAGACTGTGGAAACTTCACACTAGACTTAAAGCATCTTGCAGTGTGTGCCTCTCCATTCTTCCTCCATACTCTGGGTCCTTGGTTTCCAAATGAGATGCAAAAGTTTCTCTCATCAGAAAAGAGGACTTTGGACCACTGAGCAACAGACCAGGTCTGTTTTTCTTTAGCCCAGGTAAGACGCTTCTAATGTTGTTTGTTGTTCAGGAGCAGCTTGACAAGAGGAATACGACATTTGAAGCCCATGTCCAGGATCTGTCTGTGTGGTGGCTCTTGATGGACTGACTCCAGCCTCAGTCCACTCCTTGTGAAAGTCCACAACACTTTTGAATGGCCTTTTCCTGACAATCCTCTCCAGGCTGCAGTCATCCCTGCTGCTTGTGCACCTTTTTCTTCCACAGTTTTCCCTTCCACATAACTTTCTATTAATGTGCTTTGATACAGCACTTTGAGAACATCCAACTTCTTTTGCAATTACCTTTTGAGGCTTTCCCTCCTTATGGAGGGTGTCAATGATGGTTTTCTGCACAACTGTCAGGTCAGCAGTCTTTCCCATGATTTTGATTCCTACTGAACCAGACTGAGAGACCATTTAAAGGCTCAGGAACCCTTTGCAGGTGTTCTGGCTTAATTAGCTGATTAGAGTGGGACACTTTGAGCCTAGAATATTGCACCTTTTCACAATATTCTAATTTTCTGAGATTGTGGATTTGGGGTTTTCATGAGCAGTAAGCCATAATCATCACAATTATGACAAATCACGGCTTGAACTATCTTGCTTTGCATGTAATGAGTCTATCTCATATATTAGTTTCATCTTTTAAGTTGCATTACTGAAATAAATGAACTTCTGCACGATATTCTAATTTTTCAAGTTTCACCTGTAGTACAGCAGTGTTGACGGTACAATAATTGGCTGAGACCAACATCATCATAAAGAAGCAATCAGCATAAATATGGCATAGAGGACAACAATTAAACAAATTGTAAGAACTCCCAGCAGGTGCAAGATCAAGTGGTCACTTGGGTAGCTTTGCTAATTGGGTACTGTTTAGGATGCCCAGACCAATAGCTGATGTGAGTTTAACAGATTCTAAGAGGTCTGTGAATTATCATGGAAGAAAGGCAGTAAAGATACTAGCTGGAATACAAGGTTATTGTCAGCGCCACCTTTT
The DNA here is from genome assembly GCF_062004578.1 of Staurois parvus. Classification (NCBI taxonomy): domain Eukaryota; kingdom Metazoa; phylum Chordata; class Amphibia; order Anura; family Ranidae; genus Staurois; species Staurois parvus. Next base: position 349,136 of record NW_028317852.1, on the reverse strand, counting down.
CCAGAGACTATATTTTAAGAGAGACAGAAAAGGGTTGAATGATCAGAGAGAAAGAAGAAAACCTGAAAACCACAAGTTCCTAAACTTAGTAAAATTTTTGTTGGTCATGGCAACTCTTTACCTGTTACCATTTCATAGAGGGAATAAACTTACACAATAGGAGATTTTTTGGCAGAAAAGACTTTGCTTGTTTCTTGCCCCTTGTGGGAATCTATTGATGCTGGGGCAGTGGTAAGTCTTCTGTGCATACTTGCACACTATGGTAAGAGCTGCCCACCCTTGGCCATGTTACAGTTTTGCTTCAAGACCTTTTTACCAAAGGCATAACTTCCCTGACCTATGGATTAAGCCCCACCAACTGTCATTTCTCCACCCAATGAAAGTGCTTTAGTGGTTATTAAGAGATATTTCACTGTAAACAGTGATAGTAGTTGGTAGAGCTTGGTTCTCAGGTTGAGAAAGTCAAGCCTACATTAGTGAAACCAGTTGCAAATAGGTGAACAGAAGAGGTGTTTTCAGTCCAACAAATGTATAAACAGACACTGTCTTAGACTTTTAAAAGTTTAAAATAGCTGAGAGGTTCACTTTAAGTTGCATTCTAAATGGTGCTGTAATAGACTTCATTATTATTATTATATAATTATTTGTTAATAATAATAAGGAAACCAGGCCTTTTTCCCTGTGGTGCAGATTTATAGTAAAATACTGCAAGTATGTTGTCATTGGCTGCACTTTCTGAGTTATACTTGTAGCGCTGACCCCTGAAGGGGCCACTGAGAATATGCCCAGAGCTCTCATAGTAGTACAGAGGCTGCCAGTCACACACAGTCTCACACATTGACAATACAGGCTCAGTCTAGGGGATGTCTTTTTAGAATTTCATGCTGAAGAAATTGAACAGGAGAGGGGTATACAGTATGGTCACAGGATACTCCAAAATGATAATAGCAGTCAATGGGAGGACAAACATTTTTGTAGAAAATCCTTACAAAAGCAAACACACATTACAGTCCAAAATCAGGTCTTACAATATTCAAGGGGCTGTCTGCCATCTAGCATCCTTAGGAAAATCCTCAGCGAGATAAAAAAAAATCATTCTCCAGACCAGGACTTTAGGACAAAAGTCCATTAGCTATCTCCTCCAGGCCCTCAGCCCAGCTACAGCTGAAGCCCAGACTGCCATTCTTGTCTCAGTAGCTCCCTCCCAAGGGCAGCAGCCCCAAGAGAGCTGGAGCCCTCCCTGGAGAGGAATGAACACTTTGAAAAGGCCTCCCAAACATGTATCACCTCCTTCCAGGGATTGACTAGAGCATGATAAATATTCATGCTGACCATTTGACTCTCCCTGCCCAATTGTCTGGAAACTTCTTCCAGAAGAAGGTGAGAGAAATGAAACACTCCAACTAGGGAACCCTAACCAAACAAAAACAATCAATTACTGCTCCACTAACTACAGTGAAGCCAAAAACTAAATTTAACCTAGCAGCCTAACTAGAGGAGGGCATACTGTGTCCCACGTATTTCACGTTTTCATAAAAGTGTTGAATATTATGCTTGTTGAACTTAATATTGATTTTGTTTATGTTTTTTCTATAACTAAACTTAGAAATGCTCCCATTTGGTAAAGGTAGATGTGATCATCTCATCTGATGTTTTATGGATGCTTCTCTATTTTTTTCTCCAAACACATAGCAGATTTTATTTCTAAGAGCAGCCAACTGAATCGTGTTGTCCCCATCACTACAATGGACAGCTCCCCTGGCCTTGCAGGAAGGTGTGGGAGGTGGAAGCACAGGCCAAATTTCTATACAATCAAGAGATGAATCTTGCAGGATAAAGTATCCTGTTTTTTGGATCTTCTACTGTGTTCATACAGACTTCTGAAATTGCATGCAACTATATCTAGGTGGCTACATGTTATGCATATGCTCATTTTCAATGTATTTTTTTTAATTAACAGGTGTACTATAATCTTCACTTAATTGTGTTCAAGATGTCCAAAAGAATTTTCCTGCAGACATGTATAACAAGAACAGTGAAAGATCTATTCACTGATCTATTTCAAAAATATACTTCAGTATTGGTTCCCTTTGATTCACGCATCTTTGTGTTCAGTATATTGATTTCCTAAAGCAATTGTAAAGATAAACTTTTGGGTTTTTTTACCTAAAGGCATTCTTAGCATTAATGTAAAAAACCTTTCAATAGTAGCCCCCGCTCCCTCAATATACTTTCCTCACCCCAATCTCGATTCAGCACTGTCCCGTCTGTAGCTCTCACAGGCAGTGATTCCTGCTCTTTTCAGTCAAAACCTGTGAGGAGACAGCAGGGCAGTGGGACTGAGCCACACTTGTGTATATCAATAGATCCCTATAGCCTGACTCAGGATTGAGCCCACAGGAGTGCCCCCATAGTAAACAGCTTGCTATAGAGGCACTTGGAAGGGAGGAGAAACCCAAAGCACTGGCGGGGGACCCCAGAAGAGGTGGTTTGTGACCACTCTGTGCAAAACTATTGCATAGTACAGTTAAGTATATAATGTTTGTTATTTTAAAAAACAAACAAAAAAAGCTTTAGGATAAGGTTCACATCTGTGCAGGTGATTGCCGCTGAGGGAACGCACCTGTTCCTGCAGCCAAAACTACCTGCACAGAAAACTGCACTGTTAATTGCTCCTGCACTGAGAATTGTACTGTATTTGCAGTTCCCATGCGGGCTGCAATTTCAGATATGGTGCAGGGGCCTTTTCCCTGTGTTACCCTGCATCAAATGAATGGGGCTGCTGTGCCCACACAAAACTTGGCTTTCACGGCCACATCAATGTGAACCTAGGGTTACAATCCCTTTAAATACATTTACCTGCTCATTCTTTTCATCACAGAAGAGGTGAAGTAATTTGGCATACTATAGAAATAGTAAGTTAGAACTTTGGTTCCAGAAATCTTCCTGAAATCCATTTAGGAATTAGCTTAATACCACCATCATACCCTAACAATGTGGTATGGAGTTCAATTTTCATAAGATGAGGCAGTAAATTACTTTAGACTCTGCTCCAGTGGAACCTACATTTAAAGTAGACACTACAAAACAATTTTTTTAAATGATTTTTTACATAATATATAATTTTCATATCTTTTATCCTTTGTTACATATCTGGACTGCTGATTTCTTGCAACCTCTTTGAGGCTATCTCTTGTCTGTCTGCTGTCCATCATCCCTTTGTATCGGCTTCCTGATAGTGACAATGGCAGACCAAACTGTGCAGTGTTTGGTGTAGTCTCCACTGGGGATACATGGGACATATTGAAAAAACCAAAGCAATCACTGTCACCCCATAAAAGGAAGTACATGAACAAGGACCCTGATGGCAGAATGTCCAGGTATTAATTAGTGAAAGCTGAAGATTTTAAAAGAATAAGCACATCTACTGTGGGTCATTGCAATAGCCAGGCTAGGCGACATACCTGTAAGTTGCAGCTTGTCTTCCGAGTTTGGGGAGCACATGCACGTGCCTCCTACTCACCCTTGCTGTGATTAGACACAGCATGAGATTGTCGGCAGGTTTCAACCAATGATTTTGGCTGAAACCTGCTGATCGAATGTGGAAATCACACCACAGAGTTCTGTATCTACAAATACACAGAATTCCGTACACAGGCAGCAGCCTGGCTGTTTCTTCTCTCTGAAATCAAGTCTGACTTCACAGAGAAAAAGCAGGGAAAGCTGTGAGTAAAAGCAGCACACATTGTGCACATTACACTTGTTTTGCATACAGTTAACCCCTTGATTTCAGCTTGATGTTAACACCTTCGCAGCCAGTGCTATTAGTACAGTGTAAAATATTATCATCGATTACTGTATTAGTGTCGCTAGTGATGTCAGGGTCAGTTAGTGTCCCTCCCAGCCACTGTCTGTTAGCACCAGATTGCCTGACGCACTATCACAGTCACAGTATAAGTCACTGATCACTACCATTACAAGTATAGTGTCTATAGCTGCATAAATTCAAGTATAATATATACTTTAGTTTGTAGAGGCTATAACTTTCACACAAACCAATTAATATCCATTTTTTTAAGCAAAGACAAGTAGCACAATACATTTTGGCCCAATAAAGTTGATTTTATTGGATATGTTTTAGAAAGTAGAAAATATTTTCTTTCAAAATATTTTCTTTTTCCTTTGTATAATAAAAATAGAAAAAAACTGGTGCTCAGATACCATCAAAAGAAAGTTCTATTTGTATGAAAAGAATAATAAAATTTTAATTTGAGTACATTGTTGCATGACCAAGCAGTCAGGTAAAGTACCACAGTGCTGAATAGCAAAAAAATGCCTACCATAGGTCAAGTGGTTAAAAGCAACTTTTGAAATGTTGTTAATATATTAAAGTTTCTACAAAAGTTGTATACTTTACCTACAGTCTTTACAATAGTTAAGTCTAAACCACACATCGTCTAGTTGCTGGTTGTTTGAGCAATTGCATTCTATTTTCAAATCTCCAATAAACAGAGAGTTTATTTCCCATGACGTTCCTTTGTTAAGGTTTGAGTTTCCATCTCCTTGTAAAAACCAGAGATTATCATAGGATTTGGAAGATTAAATTACACTGCTGTCATCAGCAACACTCTTCCTATCTCTGTGAATTACCTTTCTAGTAAAATGTAAGATCTTCTAGGATAGCTGATTGTTCCATCATCCTGTTCTTGCAGATATCTAACTGCACATTTGTCATTATTTGGATATCATGACCTGTTTTATTATTTTGATTCCTTTGCAGGCTTTGCATGTTCTCTGGAGCATGGGGCCTTTGATTAGCTAGGGCAACAAGCCACTAGATCTGTAATTTGATTAAAACTCTTTTGCAGAAGGCTTTACACATAGGAACAGATGCACATGACTTTGAGAATATTCTTAGGTTTCATCACTACACACCCTAGCAATGCTATAACTATAAAACACATGTCCTATAGCTGTCTTAAGAGGAAAGTTTGAGAACAACATAGTGCAGCTTTTTTCAAACTTTTTTACCATGGAGAAACATGAAACAAATTTTCAGATGTCAGGGATCCCCTACTTAAAAAATTATAAGCTGATAGGTTAATTGGTTCCTGTCTAAATTGGCCCTAGTATGTGTGAATGCAAGTTATGGACCTTAGATTGTAAGCTCATTGAGGTCAGGGACTGATGTGAATGTATAATTTATATGTAAAGCACTGTGAAAAATATCGGCGCTATATAAGTACCTGTAATAAATAAATAAAACATATTCACTCAGGCTTACAATGCCTCTTTGTGAATTATACCCTAGAGCAGTGGTCTCCAATCTGTGGCCCAAGGGCTAGATGCTGCCCTTTGCTTTCCTTTATCAGGCCCTTGGGACACTATTCCTCCCACTGATATGATACACTATTTTGCCAACCAGCATCAACAATGGGGCACCATTTCTCCCACTGACACCAACAATGGGGCACTATTCCTCCCCCTAATACCAAATGTGGGGATATCTGTTCCCACTGATGCCAGGAAAATTTCCACTCCCGCTGGCCACAGTCCAGCCCTCTAATAGTCTGAGGGATAATAAACTGGCCCTTCAGTTAGAAAGTTTGGATACCCCTGCACTAGACTACTTGTCTCTGCTGGCTAACCCACAGAGAGAATAATTTTATTATTTACCGAGAATATTGCTACATTTGTAGCGTATCACCATGTGTTATACTGCTATCTTTGATCTCATAAAGAATTAAACATAAAACACCAATAGAATGTGGTATACCTACAGTATTTGATGGATCATTTTAACACCTCCTCTTCTATACAACACAATTCTTAAATAAAAAAACAAATTAAATAGGCAGTAGGGGACAAATGTTCCTTAGAACTATTAACAAGAGAACATGAGGCCATGTATGTTTATTATATCGCTGAACATATGTTATCTGCCAAGTAACCAAAAACCAAACCGCAAAAAAAGGGGGGGGGGATGTGTAAAAGGGAATTCACAAGAAAAGCGGTTACAACATGGACAGAAAGCGATACCCATAAATTTCTAAAAAATTATGCTTTATTGCAAAGAATGCACAAATTGGATATTTAGGTAAATACCCCAGTTAGCCATCACCACAAGATGAGACAGTACAAAAAAGTATGACCTAAAAACAAAAATTATTAAAAGCAAGACGTCATGACCGGCCATGAATATAATTGTGCTATAAATATAATGACACTAGGTCTAGTACATATACAGCACAGACACATAGGTGACACCACCATATAGGGGATGTATACAAAAAATCATCACCATGAAAGGCTATACATCAAATATGCAATAATGTAAACATTGGTACCAGTATAATATGGACTGAGGAGCCCGAATAAACAATACTTGTATGCTAGTAAAAGATCCAACTCAGGGCAAGGATCCAAGAGAGACATATGCAGCATAAAAAAATTGGATTGCTAATATAGGCACCAGTGACCTGATGCTATAGTGTGTTAACACACACTTTCATGTAAGAAAATTATATGGCACTTTCAGCAGGGATGAGTGGTTCTTGGCTGATGAATAGACAGTCATGTCCAGAGATAGCACTATGGAATAAACTTAATGACAATGGTGACTTCTCCATATGTCATCCGTCATCTGTAGTTGAATTGGCAGGGCTCTGCCAATGTAATGTAGGGATTCTTCACCGCCAGCGTGCGGACTGAGTGTCTCCCTTATTATAAATCTGTTGTGTAGATTGTAGGAATATCCATGCTGTATAGTGAAAACAGGGTGCTGTGCACCTTTTAAGAAGTATGGCATGATGTCCCCATCCTATAGTGAATAAGTGACATAAGAGATAGTCAATGTGGTTGTCACTAAGTATATCAAATATTGGCGGCCATAAAGCCGTAATTCCTTCTCTGTATTTGCAGTATTCCACTCACCACCCGTTCAATGAATACAGAACGATGCATAATCTCTCTCATTATTGGATTCAGGCCCGGAGTCCCGGTGGCAGCCACCAGCATCGGGACTGTGGACAAACGGGCTCTGCTTCCACCCTGGTACACATGCAGCTTGATGAACACCCAGCACGAGAGTGTATTTCCAGGTCCCCTGCAGGACTAGGTGTATGGCGCCAATGCGCCTGACTGGTAGTGACGTCACTGAGGTGTGACGTCAATGCGTTTCACTGATAACGTGTTTCGCCGATGGGCGTATCTTACTCAGTTTTGTCAGGACCAATGGAATGCATAGCTCAAGACTCCATTTATATCAGGTGGATCCTCGCCCATATATGCAAATAGACAAGCAAAGCATCTCATTGGAAAAAAGATAAAAAATGCGGTCATTATAGAAAAACGTATGAATAACTGGCAATAGTCACAGTGGGAAACATAACAATTCTATACCTCAGCAATACCTATAGAGGAAACGGATTTAGAAATACCTTATTCATAGAGGGGAAAGTACCATATGATCCAATAAAATTTCTTATACTTCTCTATTTATGCAAAAACACTTGGAGATCAAGTTAAACATTTAACCCCCTAGGGCAGCAATGGGCAAACTACGGCCCAGCGGACCTTTTAATCCGGCCCACGGAGCTAGGCTCCCGCTAGGCTCCTCTCACAGTCCGCCCTGAAGACCGGTGTAGCATGAAAATCTGTCTCCTATGAGGATGTCCCCCTCGACGTATCTGCGCATGTGCCGGAGATCGCCGATCGGCTGCTAATGCCTGAAACTGGCACATGCGCAGATACGTCGAGGGGGACAGATCCCCATAGGAGACAGATTTTCATGCTACACCGGTCTTCAGGGCGGACTGTGACGAACACGTCGAGAGGAACACGCGGAGCAAAGGTAAGTGAATTGACACAGGGGGGACTTGGGGACTTAATATGGGGGATGCATTAATATGGGGAATGAATTACTATAGGGGGGATGAATTAATATGGGGAATGAATTACTATATGGGGGATGAATTACTATAGGGGGGATGAATTACTATATGGGGGATGAATTACTATAGGGGGGATGAATTACTATATGGGGGATGAATTACTATGGGGGATGAATTACTATATGGGGGATGAATTACTATGGGGGATGAATTACTATATGGGGGATGAATTACTATAGGGGGGATGAATTACTATAGGGGATGAATTACTATATGGGGGATGAATTACTATAGGGGGGATGAATTACTATATGGGGGATGAATTACTATAGGGGGGATGAATTACTATATGGGGGATGAATTACTATGGGGGATTAATTACTATGGGGGATGATTACTATATGGGGGATGAATTACTATGGGGGATGAATTACTATATGGGGGATGAATTACTATAGGGGGGATTAATTACTATGGGGGATGAATTACTATGGGGGATGAATTACTATATGGGGGATGAATTACTATGGGGGATGAATTACTATATGGGGGATGAATTACTATATGGGGGATTAATTACTATGGGGGATGAATTACTATGGGGGATGAATTACTATGGGGGATGAATTACTATATGGGGGATGAATTACTATGGGGGATGAATTACTATATGGGGGATTAATTACTATGCTTACTATGGGGGAATATTACTATACTTACTATGGATGACACATACACATCATTCATCTACTCTTGGTCCGGCCCCCGGGTCCAATATATGAACCCATTGCGGCCCTCAAGTCAAAAAGTTTGCCCACCCCTGCCCTAGGGAATAGGGTGTCAAGCTTATATATCCAGTGTTTTTCATGTTTTAAAAGCGCTTTATCAAAATCACCCCTTCTCTGCGGGAAATTAAGGGCATAGATGCCTTTATCCTTAGTACCCTCTAGTTTACCTCCATGATACCTTGAGCTAAATTACTTTCTGGTTCATTGGATTTTATGTCCCTAAAATGTTCAGCTATATGTACTTTAAGTTGCCTTTTAGTTTTACCAATGTACATTTTTTTTACATGGACAGGTTAACATATACAATAATCCTAGATGTAGAGCAGTTTTTATAAGGCTTTGAATTTTATATTGGGCCCTATTGTCAGAATCAGAGAATCTATCAGTCCGATCCACAAATTTACAAATCTGACAGCTTCCAAAGCTAAACATCCCTTTGGTATGTGAGGTAAGCCAAGTAGATTGTTTTAAGGGTTGGTAGTCTGAATAAATAAGTAAATCACAAAGATTTGGTGGTCTCCTAGCTACCATTTGTGGACTATCTCCTACAATTCTACCCAAATTGGGACACTGTGTAAGGATCTTCCAATGTTTTTCCAGAACCTGTTTAACTTCCTTCCATTGTGCTCCATATTGGGTTATCATCCTGACTGGTTGGGGGATCTGTTTATCCAAGTTACCTTCTTCATTGGGGGACAGTAACATTTCCCTGTCAACATTATATGCTCGTTTTCTTGCCTTCCTAATCTGAGAATGAGAATAACCATGCTCCCTAAATCTCTTATACAGATCTTGTGCCTCTAATTTGAAATCATTATTATTTGAGTAGTTTGTCCAACACCGTAGAAACTGTCCAATGGGTATCCCCGTAATGAATGAACGTGGATTATAACTCCTTGTCTCCAGTAATGTATTGGCTGCAGTCGGTTTTCTAAACGTTTATGTAACTAATCTACCGCAGTGTAAGGAATCTAAATGTTCCTTACACTGGGGTACAGTGAAAAGAAAATGCCATGTTACAGTGTTGGTTGATTAGGAAGAATACCCCTTATACTGGTGGTCAGTAGAAAGAATGCCTGGTGTTGGTGAAGAAGCTCCACTGGTGTCACACCACTGACTCTGGTGAGCGAAGTCAGCTACACAATTATAAAGGTATTATCAGGCAGGAGGTCAATCCACCACTGCCCCAGGAACCCTTAGAAACTTCTAGGGAAACTTTAGGGATCCACTGAACTCTGGTTGAGAGTGAATGACATAATGCATAGAAAAAGTATATATTCCCCTACATGCATTTGGGAAAGATTAGACTGCTAAAACTTAAAATTTAAAGGTGTTAAAGTGATATTAAAGTCTAAGCTTTTTTTTTTAAATAAAACACATGATATACTTACTTGTTCTGTACAACAATATTGCACAGAGTGGTGCCTTGCCTCTTCTTTGGTGGTCCCCCTCTGGGACTATCCACACCTCTTCTAATCTGAGTGCCCCCCTAGCAAGTCCTGTGGTATGGGGGCACCCATGTGCCCTTGTGCTGGGCTGTGTATATCCATAGACATACACAGCGAGCTAATGCTCTTTGCTCACAGGATTTAGCTGACAGCAGAAGGTGTCTATGCTCCCACTGTTTTCAGTAAATTATGTGAATCCAGGAAGAAAGGAGAGCGGAGCGGTTGGTGAGGACCATGACATGTGTCAGGTCAGTGTTTAGGGTGTTTAGGGAGGAAGGGGGGGGGCAATTAGTGGAATGTTTTTTATCCTAATGCAGGGAATGCATTAAAATGGTCATAAAGGCTGAAAGTTTTTTACCTCCATGCATTCTATGCATGAAGCTAAAAAAACTTTCCCTGTGCTGATCCCCCCACAGCCCTGCCTTATATTTACCTGAGCCCACAACCCTGCCTTATACTTGACTCCTGTCTTATCTCCAGTCTTGCACAGTTGCACAGGCTCCTATATCTTGTACTGGAATTGCTTACTCTGATTTCACTGCATACTGTCCAACTGATTTTCTGGCTGAAAAACAACCAACATCATTTAGCACTTTCCTCCACACCCTTATTGTCCCTGGCCCACCACTTTTATTCATAAGATTTCAGTCATGGGGCCTCACCATCACATGTGGGTGTTGAATGCAAATGCAGCCTGCCTAGGAATGCTCACCCTTCCAGACTGACATCAATGCATTCTGATATTTGCATAGCACTTCCATAGAGCCAAGCCATTGTTTGTATGAGGACTCTTGAGAAGAGTACTGAGGTAAGGTGGTGTGATTTTTACAAGAAGCTCCCTGCTGGCCCCTTCCACCATGATCTGCCTGCATTGCATATAGAAGAGCAAAGACTTAAAGACTTAGTGATGATGTCTAAAATAAGGTATGTAATGAAAACGGAAGATTTTTGGAAAAAAATAACATTAGCATGTTGATAGGAGGAAGAGGAGAAGAGTACATGCAAAATATAAAGAGATGACTCTTCAGCTTTAAGTGACTCGTTGTCAGCTCAGAAAAACAAGCCAATAAACATGAACTGTCGAAATATCACATAGTGGTCACCAACTCCGCATGCTTTTGACTCAACAGTTTTTATGTGTGAGACTTTTGAGGCTCCGTGCACACTAATGCGTTTTTTAGTGCTTTTTGAAGAAACGCACTACAATCCATTTAACATGTATATATCTATAAATTAGTGAAGCGCTGTAAAGTTAATATATATATATATACACTATAGTGCCATTAATAACTAATAGTGTTCTGTGATAACAAACTAATACATACAAAAAATATATTTAGTGAAAAACAAATAAATGGGTGATAACAAATATATCTTGTGTATCCATAATAATCAATGACCTTATTATACAATTATTTAACATATACCGTAGCTGTGAAACACACAAATGCAAAAATCATCCGTGTATATATAAAAAAACAAGTCCATGCAGGTGTAACTTTGTGAAAAAAAGTGATCTTCACTTCTAGTGCACAAAAATGCACAAATGGCAGCAGTGCCTGCTCACCTCCCCACACTGACCCACACAGGGCCAAAAGGCTATTACTCTCCTCTATAACAGATCCTTATTGCAGATTGCTCATCCAGGGATCACAGGATTTCCACTCCACCTCCACTCAATAGTTATACAAGACACAAGAGAAAACCTTCCATAGTGCAATATTGTTTATTGAAAAAAGTTTTAAAACACAATAGTTACACTCACATTTTCTCCTTGTTATAACAGCATTTCACCTCATCCCATAGGTGTATAGCATGAAACGAGGGGAACCAATATGGCCACTGCATCCGGACGTGCGTCACCACGTGACCGGAAATGACGTAGCCCAAAAACCGGATATGGCGTATCGACGCGTTGCGTCACGTGCGTCATGACTTCAGGGTTAACCATTTGTGGATTTTTGTGGATTATCACAGAGCGCTAATAGTTATTAATGGCACTATAGTGTATATATATATATATATATATATATATATATATATATATAAACTTTACAGCGCTTCACTAATTTATAGCTATATATTTGATCACTTATTGTTTTAAGTTGAGTGACAGCAGCTATTAATATAGGGATCTTATCTATATAAAGTGCAGGAGGATACCCCCATTCAATCCATTTAACATGGGTTCCTTTGGAACATGTTCACATCTATGCTTTTTTTGAGCTGCTGCGTTTTGAAAAGGGTTAAGGACTTTTTAAAAGCAAAAAGCAGTGTTTTATGCTACAAGAAAGGTCATTGGAGAAGCTGTTGAAATGCAGGGTAGTGCGTTTTTGCCGCATTTTGCATTTTTATTCTGCCCAGCAACAAAAAAAAAAATCCACTTTAACAAAAAAAAACTCAAAACGTGGTAAAACCACATCCAAAACACGTCGAAAATGCATGTAGAAAAACGCAAAATGAACTGTGAAGAGCACTGAAAAACAGACAAAAAGCAAACTGCATAGGTGTGAACGGAGCCTGACAGTCAGCACTGCACCGCTGTGGTTGTGATGTTCTATTTTACCAGCTACTGTATAGCCGCAAAAGCATTTGTTTTGCAAAAAGGTCTGTATCATTATAGTAAGCTGTCAATTTCAGAGTTCTAAAAGTTAATATTACATTTTTTCAAATTACATTTTAAAATGAAAATGAATATGTTAAATGACTAAACTGGGATTTGATTGTGAGGAATTTTACATCTGTAATTGACACAAGAATTAAACTGTGTTAAATCACAGTTACAGCGGAATTTAACATGCTTACTGTGATTTCTGTCATTAGAACCTTCGGCATTAGTAGAAGCATGTTAAATTTAAATTTAAAGCAGGGAAATTTAATTTTGAAGTTAAAATCCTTGCAAATGTATTCAAGCAGCATTTTAGGGGTGCACTTGTACTGCATTTACTGCAGATAATCTTTCTTGTGCATGTATTTTATAATATAGTTATATATATATATATATATATATATATATATAGATATATAGATATATAGTGATTCAACTGCAGTGAATTTCACATTGACTGTTTTATGATGCCCCTTAAAATGAAAATTTCTAGTAGGCAGTGTTTGTTAGTAGATGTTCAAAACTCCTTTCCCTTTTTCTACTAATTTTTTTTCCCTTTTAGGTGGCCTGCGGTGCACACTCTAGATATGTGTAACAAATGTCGAGATAATGCAACTCCACTGTGCAACATCACAGACAGCCCTATGGATACTGGCAGCAGAGGAAGCATTTGTAGAGATGGCACCAACAGCTGTGGAGCAGTGAAAGAGTGTGAAGCTCTCATTGTTGGATAAGCCTCAGTTCACATATGCAATTTCTGATCCATCTTAGAACGAATTGAATGGCATGACATGTGAAAAGTAATTATTTTCTACTTTTAAATATATGCGGTGTGTCCGCAGTGCAATTTTAAAAAGAGTCCTGTGTGGGTGCAATTTCCTACATTTTAACAATTCACATCAAAATTGCATTGCACCACTGAAACAAATTACAGTGCATTCGGCCATCAAAATGGCATTGTAAACTACATCACATATACTGTATGTGAACCCAGGATTAAAGCAAACTCAGAGAAACAATTGCCAAAATGTGTAGGAATTCTGTGCAGACCCTCAGTGCTCAGTTCAACAGTCTATTTTTGGAGAAGGTATATTGCCACTCTCCCCTATCCCTCTTGCCATTGAGATACCAGCTATTATGATTGGCAAAAATATTCTTGCTCACTTTTTTTTAACATTGCTAATCTACTTTTGAAAAAGTTAGTATGCTGACTGTGTGTAACAAAAAAAAAAAGCCAATAAAAAAAAAAAGGTCCAAAAAAGGCCCCAAGAAGATCCAAAGTGTCAATTAGACAATGTCACCAACTTCACCCCAGCTAGCATCATTTTCCAGAGCCCTGAAGAAGGGAATACTCTAAAACAACCCATGAAACATATTGGCTGTACTTACATTAGTTTTACTAATAACATTTGAAAGTCTTCTGACCACTATTTTGTGGGGCTGTTCGCTCGGCACACACCTAAGCTGCACCCCCTGTGTGGGCCCTGCAACATCTACGGCCCCCTTGAAGAGTTGAGCAGTCTTAGAAGCAGCATTTTTACTTTCCCTCTATTTACTTCAGAACCAACAATATACTGCACATTCAAAATTAAACAAAAGTTCTGCACAACCTCATACTTCAACTATAGTCTGCTCTGTTTTGCTAATCGTAAGGCACTTACATATGAATTTTACATTTTAATTGACAAAAAATATAGCTAGTCTTTCTTTAATGGATAAAATCATCACATTCACAGACTTCAAGTGGAAGTAAAGCTGTCTTGGGTCCTAAGTGAAGACTGAATGGAAGCCAGATGTACAAAAAGGAGAACCTTGCCAATGCAACCTACTTACATTATCTAGTGCAGTGCATAACAAGCAAAATGAGCCATTTTCTTCAGAAGTTTCCAAGCTTATGTTCTCTAGAGAATACAGTACATTTTGCTTTAACTGCTTTTTTATTTAGGAAACTGAACACAGAATTAGCTAGTACATAAATGAACAGAAGAACAAAAATTGTTTTATTTAATTAAATGAAAATTATTTTACAATTGTAAAGCATTTGAGGCCAATTTCACTGCAGCTTGTTATGGAAAATTAACAACACACACCAATACTTTAAAGAGTGGTACCACTTATGGCATTCTGTCATATGAAATATTATCATCTGCTATATTGTGTGATAATTAAGAGTGAAATTATGATTTACCTGGAGATGAACATTTACAGAAAACAGAATTTTGGCCAAACTTACGGCAGACAAATTTCGCCTCCCAATAATAATGACCTGTGCCTTGTGTTAACCCTACTCAATAGACTCACAACAACACTAATAACAGGATTCATAGCCCTTTGAGAGAGATCAGCCATTGGGGGTTGTTTAATAAAACTGCATGGCCAAAATGTGGTGCAGTTATGCATAGAAACCAACAGGCTACAAGGTTGTATTATCAAACCTTAAAGTGATTCTAAGGGTTGTGTGAGTCAATGAGGAGACAGAGACTTAGGAGAGCAGCGGCTCTCATGCACATCACTGGATCAAGATGGGGTTCAGGTAGGTGGTGGGGGGCAGAGGATACATTAAGGTATAAAACCTTCTGTCCTTAGAACCACTTTAACTGAAGTAGCTAAAGTTAAAAGCTGATTGGCTACCATGCACAGCTGCACCAGATTCTGAGGGCACCAGTTTTAGTAAGACACCCCCATGATGTTAGTGTATATGGGCTGCTGTAGGGAGAGATCACTGATTGTGTATTATCTGTGTTCCAGCTCTCACATACCAGGAGGTTCCTGACGTATATTGGGAATATATCTGCTCTATACATGGTCTACTCCAATATAGGCTGGAAATCCATGGAAATCTAGGAGTATTACCTCACCACTACCCTACATCGCCATATATGGTGCCCTACTTGCCAAAATGACCCTACAATGAAGACGCCCAGTGCATTTTAAACATGATTTTATTGTTTGACATGTTCACCGTGCTCATGTTTAACCTCCGTATGATCTAAGTGATCAAATAAAGTATTGTCTGAATTTTTTGAATTCATATTACTCCGCGTGGATCATTTAGTAACCTTCTATTTTCAGGTAGGGGTGCTCTTGTCACACTACCATATTGTCTAGTAGAGATCACTGATTACATAGGAGAGGTCAGGAAAAATCAGTTTGTGAATTGTACTTTACTTACCCGATCCTTTGCTCCTCTGCATTGATAGACCATTCTCTGTAGCATCTTCTCCCCTATACTCCATCAGTCTAAGATCTTGACAACATCAAGACCGATAGAGGGTCCATAGCTCTGCACTGGACATGAGTATGTGAGGGGAGGGCAATCCACCTTGGGAACCCCACTGCAAAAGGAGAATTTTTTAGGTTTCCTGGAGTTGGGCTTTAAGTATTGTCAGCAACAATTTGATTGGTTGCTATTGGGTGATCACCACCTTTGCTGATTCTGGAGACCTTTATAGCACAGTGATTAGATAGTATGTTTTTAGTAGGCTGTATTTTAAAAAGGAGAATTAACCACTTGCCGCCCAGCCACTGTAGATATACGGCGGCAGGGTGGCACTCGCAGGCAAAACCACGGTTTAAAACGTGTGTTTTGTAAACAAATAGGGGGCGCGCGTCCTATCATTTATGTACCGTATTGCATGACCGCGCAATTGTCCGTTAAACTAGCGCAGCGCTGTATAGCAGAAAAATGAAGTAAATTGCAGTATTTATACCATAGTTTGTAGACGCTATAACTTCCACACAAAGCAATCAATATACACTTATTGGAATTTTTTTTTACCAAAAACATGTAGCAGAATACATTTTGGCCTAAATTTATAACCAACTTTGAGTTTACTATATATTTTTTATAGCTGAAAGTAAAAAATATTGTTTTTCTTCAAAATTTTTGGCCTTTTTTTGTTTATAGTGTGAAAAATAAAAAGCGTACAGGTGATCAAATTACACCAAAAGACAGCTCTATTTGTGTGAAAAAAGGACGTAAATTTCGTTTGGGTGCAGCATTGCATGACCGCGCAATTATCAGTTGAATTAGTGCAGCGCCGAGTAGCAAAAAGAGGCCTGGTCATTAAGGGGGGTAAATCCTCTGGAGCTCAAGTGGTTAAAGTGTTTTTTTATTCAGAAATAAAACTTATAGTAGATGATATTACAGACAAGAGGCAGAAATATAACAGAGATATGCTGCACAGAGAGCTGCCTTTTTTCACAGCACACCATCCTTTGAAAGAAAAAAATATTAAGTGAAAAAACAGTATCTACCAAACCCACTTCAAATTATATAACTCACATACACTACACCCCTATACCCAGAGCAAAACTAAAGTTAGGCCAAGACCTGACAAAAATCCAAAATGGCAGACAAGCCTGAAAGCAGAGGTAACTGAGCTGTGTGCAGTGGTAGTAGTGGGAAAACAGCTCCATATGCAGGTTCTCCACAACAAAGCAAGACCACATACAGCTGATATAAAACATGCCTGCATTCGCCTTTCCAAAGTAGCCAACCAATTTAGCCACAGCATGCAGAGAAGGTAATTGAGTGTCTCACATAGGCATCATCATCATCTTCCTCTTCCCAGATATAGAGCAGCCAGTGTTGCTGATCTGCCCTCTATTGTTTACTTCACTAATCCCGTCATACCAATGCGCAGCTGCATTTAAGGGGTGAAGCTCTAACTTTTATAGCAAAAGCGCTATCTGCACCTTGTATCGCTGCATTTGGGCCAATTCACATTACTGCAAAACTGTCCAGTTGTTGGCCAATATCTATCAAACTATACTTGAGTGCTGTAGCTCTAATGTTTTGTGGAATAAATTGGGGATTTGGGAGCTGTGTCCATGCAGCCATTATGTCCCATTAGATATGAATGGAACTGCCTGCATGCAGATGCTTGAAACACCTTTGCATTCCATACTGGCAAAGATGGCCCTTCACATGGGTGTATGGATAGATACGACTGTAAATGAGGCCTACAAATTATGCTGCAAAAAAAAGAGAGCTAACAAATGGTCATGTAATTTAGTAGTAATTTATGTAGTAAATTGGGAACAGAGGGATGTGAACACTACCAAATGTTCTAAAACTTCCCGGCTTAGCATAAAAAAAAGACAGGACAGGAAGTAGGGTAAATCTCCACCATAGGGAAGATGATCGCAAAACAACCTGACAATAGTTCTCTCTCTTCTCCACTGCATCCAAAACAAAATGAACAACTTTGAGTTGGGCCTTAAGAGTAGAGATTCAGATTTTTAAAGTGTTACTAAACCCAGGACCCTGCATTCACTATATCTGGTCTCCCACAGTACACATAACACGGAATTGCAATTATTTTAGTAAATATAAACAGCTAAATCCTTTTTCTCATCAGCAGTTAGAGCAGTCTTGTGACTTATATCAGTGTCCAGCAGAGCACTAATTAAAGATTGTAGGAGGAGTTTTCTTTCTGCTCTAGGATGATGCAGAACCCCTGACCCTCTGTCTGGACAGTGCTTATTGGCCCTGTGCTGATCACATACACTCTCTCAAGTCAACAAAAACCTCTCTAGAAATACACAGCAAACTGAGCATGTGCAGAGTGACTTCACACGATATGTCCTATCAAACAGCATTTTTACACAATGTAGAGGATTAACCCCCTAGGTTCCACAATGAGTATAACAAGCATGCTTTACTGCATATACAGACTGATTTTACTGCTGTGGGTTTAGTAACACTTTAAATCCTATCGCCAGGTAAAAACAAAATCCTCCCATAGAGTAGGGCTGCACCCAAACTACCAGAAGGGTTAAATGTTTGTTTAGGTCTGGGGAGGGCTCAAAAAGCATTTTTATCTACATCATACTATGGCAGCCAGTGCTCTTCTCTACAGGCTCTACTTCCCTGTGGACTGTCCCTCGGAATTCTCATGTCCAATGCAGGACTTTGAATTCTGCATATAACTTAATGACATCAAAGGACCCAAAACTATCTTAGCATAGGGGAGAAGAGGCTGTGGGGACCAGTCTTACAGTCTGAAGGAAATCTAGTGGAGGATTGGTTAAGTAACCTTTTTGCAGCCCCTAGAGGTAAACAAGGATTTAACTCTTTCAATGTAAGGGTAGCCACACCAAAAAAGAAAACCAGAGAATAAATATTTAGGGCAAAGTACTGTGCATTATGTCATACAAACTACTCATCTGAGTACAGAACTGTAGCCTAATAAGAGGTCTTTGTCCTTTTCTCCCTTATTTAAATGAATACCACTGAGTTCCTATTCTTTTGTCTGATAAACAAAAGATTCATTTGTTTGCAACTGTTATGCAAAATTTATGTCAGAAGTTCTTTCTTGCTTAGATATGCACACAGATTAAAATATAGAAGTGTGCCTATGATCACATTACATAAAAATACCAAACACAGCAATATAAAAATAGGCCTAATGTTTTGTTTCTATAGGCTGCCATTTATCAGAGCTTAAGGCTGCAAAAACTGCTTCACTGGCATCACCATTTTTTTTTCTATGCCATATTGGGGGTTAAATGACTGCGTTAGCCTATCATTGCCTTCCCAGGCCTGTTGTGTTTGTGGTTATCCTTTTTCTGCTGGGCTGTCCTGTAAATTGTTCGTATGGGTGGTTCAGGACCCTAATTCACCATTCAGGTAATCACTAGCCACACGCTTGGGACAAACATACACCTATACTCAGACAAAAAAGTTAACAAAAAAAAAATATTAAAATGTATAAACACACACACAAAAAAAAAGGACAGACTCAATGGACCACTTGGTCTTTTTTCTGCCACCACTTTTCTACATTTCACACTAGCAACAGTTGATGCTCTTGTCTAGGGATGGGCTGGATGTTGGAGTTGAACACATGAACGGTAAGGCCACTCCATAATGCACTCCACTCTCACAGTGCATTGTGATTGGCCATAGCAATGTACCTGACCACATCAAGTCAGGTGCAATGCTTTGGCCAATCACAGCACAATGCACTGTAAGATCCATGATTGGCCAAAGTCACGGTGAGTTTGGCCAATCATGGCTCACGGCTAAGTCCACGCCCCACACAATATAAGGCTGCTGAAGTTTAGTGGAGCTAGTGGTGTGTTGGTAGTGTAGTGTAGTGTGGTGTTGTGAAGAGCAGTGTAGTGGTGTCAGTGAAGTGTCAGTGTGTTTTACAGCACTTCTGTTCCCTTTTTTTTTCTTCATATGGTTTTGTTTTTTGATATGGTTTGTCTTTGCAGCATCAGGTTCTGTTGCTGCATCATTAGTGTTCCCCCTTCTGTGTTGCAGGTATTTCTCCTTCTACGTCAGCAGTGGTTCCCTTTTTTTTTGGCTTTCTGATTTTTTTTTTTCTTCCAGCAGCAAAAAAATGTTCTCTATAATTGCTGTTCCTCCTTCTGAGTCACAGGTGTTCTTCCTTCTGTGTCACCAGTGTTTTTTTTTTTTTAGTTTTCTTAATTTTTTTACTTTTTTTTTATTTTAATGTTTTTTGCAGCAACAGTAAAAAATAATTCTCCATAATTTCTGTACCCCCTATTTTCTTTATTAAGAAAAAACAATAATAAAAATGGTGCACCAAGCACAAAAGTATTGCACCCAAGTACCAAATTCCCATCCCACACTCTAAAATAAAAAGCTATAGAAATCCTCGAAAAAAATCTCCATCAAGTCCTAAAGGTCAACAAAGAGAGGCAAATGCTCACAGGCAGCTAAAGGAGGGCAAGCAGCCTCTGTGTCTACAGTGAAAAATGATGGTGGACAAGGTGCATCCTCTGCAGGCAGGGCACACTTGTCATTTTGTTTCTGGTGCTGGCCGTGTTATTGAGCCACAACATGCAGAAGAGGTGGTAGAGTGAATAACTAAGCCATCCTCATCCTCTGTCACCCAGGCCCATACTAGTTCGCCTTCCACTGCAGCTGCCAAAGCAGCCTATTCCACAGGCTCTTGTCCACAGCTACTCCTTCCATAGGCCCACCATCATGCATGGAGGAGTCACCTGAATTATTCGAACATAGTGTCAGTCACATGCTGCTTGAGGATGTAATGCAATTTGAATGTTCTGATATTGGTTTCAAGGTTGAGGAAGGGAGTGACATGAACTTAGAGAGAGGGGGTGCCAATGACGTGTAAGAAATTGGCAGTTATGTTCCCCCGTCCGCAGCATACTGCCAAGTTGGCTCCAGTGATGAGGAGGGAGGGGATGATGAGTTCACTGACTGTGCCTGGGTGCCTGAGAGTACAGAGGAGGAAAGTAAGGAGGAGGCACAACCCCAACAAGGCAGGATGTCCCCTAGAGGCAGGCACCCTATTGCATCAAACGACAGAGCTCCACAGGTGCAGGGCGCTGCTGACTGCCCGCTGACTTCCAAAATTCATTGGTGTGGGCTTTTTTCAACACATGCAGCAGACCACAGCATTGCTGTTTGCAGTCTCTGTTTGAAGCGGCAAAAACACCAGCCGCTTGGGCACCACATGCTTGACAAGACATATGATGACCTGCCATGCAGTCTGTTGGCAACAGCACCTGAAAGACCCACATCATAAAAAAGTGCAGACTTCTCCTTGCTCCTCATCTGGGATCTCTACTCCTACTATACCTCAATTCATCTCAAAAGCCTCCACTGAGAAGGATGATGGTATATCAATGGATGCCACAGGTCATTGCACCCAATCTGCTAGCAGTACACCACCTGTTGATTTCACTAGGCTAATTTTGCTACCCTAGTTGCTGAACTGTAAAAAAACAAAATACTGCCTCACCCATCCACATGCTCAGCGTCTAAACAAAAAATACATTAAAAAAAAAAAAAAAAGCATGGGTTCCCCAACCTAATCCATACCAGGCCCTTTAGGTCTGGTAAGAAGGTTAGGAGGGACCCCCAGTAAAAAGTGTCTGGTGGGACTTTTAATGGGAACTCCACCGCCCAAAAATGGGGGGAAAAATGTGTGGGCATCCCCCTAAAAGCCATACCAGGCCCTTTAGGCCTGGTAGGCCTTTTAAAGGGAGCCCTACCCCCCAACAATGGGGGAGAAGTGTGGGGTGCCCCCTAAATTCCTACCCGACCCTTGATCCAAGCACAGGCCTGGCAGGGCAGGAAAGGGGGGGGTTATTGACCACCTCCCCCTCCCTGCAGCTTACCAGGCCACGTGCCCTCAGTATTGGAACAGTGTCCCCATACCAATGGGGACAAGAACCTCTTCCTCACAGCCCTGATCCTGTGATTGTGGGGGTATGTGCATCAGGGTACCCCTTTAAATAAGGCGACTTTATTTACCCACTTCTAAGTCCGCACACTTTCTCCCCCTTCCAGTCCAAGCCAATTTTCAGCTTTCAGTGCTATCATACTTTGAATGACAATTACGCGGTCATGCAACACTGTACCCATATGACATTTTTAGCATTTTTTTTAAACAGATAAAACTTTATTTTGGTAGTATTTATTCACCACTGGGATGTTTATTTTTTTTATATAAATTAAAAAGACCACAAATTTTGAAAAAAAGTGTTTTTCTTCTAAAATTTTGAAAATAAATAATCTTTCTTCACAAATTTTGGCCAAAATATATTCATCTATCGTTTTAGTAAAAATAAAAATAACTCAAATTAGTTTATAACCAAAAATTATAATTTTTCAAAAACATTTTTTACATTTTTATTTTTTTTATGGGTTTTTTTTTTACATACTGTCACCCTAGCAGCACAGTGTCGCCATAGTGACTTCTCTTGCTTACTTCCAAGATGGATTATGGGATTTGTAGAGAACCTAGAGCTAATGTGTACTGCTTTTTGGAAGTGAGTGGAGAGGTTTTGGAGGTCACAAGGAAGCAGAAACGCACAGTGAGAAACAGTTTAATGAAAAAAAAAATGACAAGCTCATTAAAGCGGAACTTCACCCAAAAGAGGAAGTTCTGTTTGCCTCTGTCCTTTTCCCCTCCACTGCCACATTTGGCACCTATTGTGAAGAAGGGGGAGTAGGTATCTGGTTTTGACAGGTACCCGCTCCCATTTCCAGTCAGATTCAGATGCGCTGTGGCGATCTGAGCTGGAAGTTTGGCCCACCCTTCCTCCCCCGCAGCCTTCTGTGACACTTCACAGGTTTCAGAAGACTGCGACCCATTCACAAAGCGCAGCCAGTGCTTGCGCCTGTACCCAAAGCCAACTGAAGAATTGGCTTGGGTGAGGACATCTTTGGATCCCTGGACAGGTAAGTGCCCTATTATTAAAAGTCAGCAGCTACAGTATTTGCAGCTGCTGACTTTTAATATTTTTGGGGAAGCCTCGAGCTCCGCTTTAAGTAGTGGATATATACGGATTATTTTTGAAGACTAATGATATTGTTTACTGACACTTTTAAAGAAACTTGTATTAACAGATTGGATGGCTACTTGGATGGCTGTCATATGTTAATCCAATGGATCATAAGTCTGTGGCATACAACCCACGTGAAAAATAAATAAAGTCAAAAGTGAGAGCTTCTAAACAAGTAACCATCACGCCTATTATTTGACCAAAGGTTTGTGGACACCACTCCTATTACTGAGAACAGATGTTTCCAGTGAAGGTGCTAATATTACAGCAAAGACATTTTACTGAGATCACGTTTCTAGTGAAAGTGTTAGCATAACAGCAAAGACATTTAAGACCTCTGTGCGCTTCCAGGTTTGTGGCAAAAGTCTGGGAAGGCCTTCTCTGTTCCAACAAAGGAAAGTCTATAAAGACATGGTTTGGCAAGTATGGTGGGAAGAACTTGAGTGGCCTATACAGAGCACTGACGTCAACTCCAATCTTTTGAATAAATTATAATTTCAGTTGTAAGTCGGATCTTATTATGCAACATCCTTTGGCTGAATGGGCACAATTCCAACAGACACACTCAAAATTCTTGTGAAAAACCTTCCTATGAGAGTGGAGGGAGCTATAGCCACCATGGCAGCCCACCTAAAATACTAAAGTGTTACTAAACCCAACAACAGTAAAGTCAGTCTGTATATGCAGTAAGCATGCTTGTTATACTCACTGTGGAACCTAAGGGGTTAATCCTCTGCAATGTGTAAAAAGGATGTTTGATCCTGCCTTCGCTGATCCTCCCATTCTTCCATAGTCTCAATCCATCTGCTGATAGAACAGAGCCTTGGGGCAAGCTACATATGCTCAGTTTGGTGTGCATTGCTAGATAGTTTTTTTCCTTCTTGGGAAATTTCATGTGATCAGCACAGGGCCAATCAGCACTGCTCAGACAGAAAGTCAGGTCCTGCAGCCTCATAGGACAATCAGGAGAGAATGAAAACTTCTCCTACAAGCTTTACCCAGTGCTCTGCTGGACACTGATAGAAATCACAAAACTGCACTAACTGCTGGTGAGAAAAAGTATTTAGCAGTTTATATTTACTTAAATAGTTGCCTTTCCATGTTGTGTGTACTGTGGGAGACCAGATATAGTGAATGCAGGGTCCTGGGTTTAGTAACATTTTTTAATGTTCATGGTTTTGGAATAGTACATTCGACAAGCTCATACAGGTGTGAAGTTCATGAGTCCACAAACCTTTACTCATATAGTGTGCTTGTTCTAATTTGGTGTCTCAGAAAATATTGAAGTATGGCAACCAAACAACTAGCATTTTTATAGAGAGGGCAGCAGTGGCAGCTTTCACATTTCTTTCAACATGAGTTTCCCTTAAAAGCATATACGTGTACTGAAGTGAACCAACAGAGGCTCTAGCTGTGAGAACGATAAAGAGAATTTGTCCAACCTGGCTGATGGACATCTGGAACAATCTGCAGCACACCAAAAAAAGGCTAATGACTGAGTTCATAGACAGTAGACGTTGTAGTCTGCTACACATGATTTCAGAAGCATCAGTTTACAGAGGGCTGATGTATGTAAAAGCACATCATGACTACCAGGGAAAAAGAATAAAAAAGCAACAATGTAAAATGCACAATGTAAATGCTTCAATAGTGAATCATGCACACACTCTAGTGTGAAGATATTGCATGCTTTTTAGGTCTTGTCCTCCACCCCCAGAAAAAAAATTATAAAAAAAACCTATAGTATATATATATATATATATATATATATATATATATATACACACATGTTTATTTACTGGCTGCTTTCCTGTGTTCGTTT